>NC_091127.1:164140021-164175021 GCF_040183065.1 Periplaneta americana | reverse complement strand
ATATCATTAGAGATGCTGAATTTAGCGCATAATTTGTTATGCAGCTTGAGAAGTGATGCCTTTATTGGGCTTACTAATTTGAAAAATCTTTATTTGTCGCACAACAGATTATCTACTCTTCATCCAGATGTCTTTATGCACTTGTCTAAGCTGAATGGTTTATATTTAAATGAAAACGAAGAACTTCAGATTCCAAGTAACAGTTCCTTTCTGAACATACAGACAGTGGAACTCTTGCAAATATCAGATTGTAATTTAAGTAGTGTAATGCCCATATCATTCAAACACGCAACTAACCTAACAAAGCTGGTCCTGAGCAACAATAACCTCAAGACTATAGATTATAATATATTTAGAGTCATGCCGAAGTTAACACATTTATTTCCGGACGGAAACCCACTAGAATGTGACTGTGAGCTCTTAAAGGTATGGAGATGGTGCCACGAACATAACATCGAAGTAGTTGGGTATATGGAAGATTTTGTATTATGTGAGATTCCTGAACAAGTGTCGGGGTTGTGGTGGGGAGTGCTTGGAAAGGCTCAGTGCAAAAATGGAAGCATAATGTACGAAGAAGACTACAATTCTGTAGTTCCAAATTACATTGAGAGACGTAATGTTTATTATTCAACATACGACAATTTTGTTACGTATGTTGAGCCTATAATATATATACTCTTATTTACATTTGGCGTGATTGGTAATGTAGCTATCCTAGTTGTGATAATATGCAATTCAGGAATGCGCACTGTTCCCAACTTTTACATAATGAATTTAGCTGTTAGCGATTTGTTACTGTTAACCATTAATACCTTATTTCCCTACAGCAATAAAGTGTTAGATTCGTGGCAATTCCGTGACGTTTTATGCCGAATGTTTGGGTTTTTCCGGCAATCTAGTATAGGAGTGTCTCCATATTTGATATCTGTTATGAGCATTCAGAGGTATCAAATAATATCGAGGCCTTTACACAACAGACGTCAATCTATGACTAGAATAATAACAATTGCAACCATCCTGGGAATATGGACAATATGTTCACTGTTTGCGATCCCACATACGTTAGCTATACATTTCAATGAAGTGTGTAATGTCTGGCTAAGCCTAAAATACTACCAAAAGGTAGTTGTGTTTGAACTTCTCGTGTTCTGCATTTTTCCCTTGGGCATAACGGTCTGTATGTATTGTTTGGCGGCACACCATTTAATGAGGAGTACCAATATAGCGTCCGGAGAAGTTCACAATCAAGGAAATTCGCGTAGGGGTACTACAAGAATTGTGTTGAGTTTTACATTGGTGTTTGTTGTTAGTTTGCTTCCGTATCACTTATTGTGGACTTCCATTATAAGAAGAGAATCTGACTATCCCATTGAGGTTTATTACATGTACCATATATCCACATACTTGCTTATATTTAATTCTTGTTTTAATCCAGTAGCACTGTGTTGTTCTAGTAAGTGTTACAGAAGATACTTCAAGCATTACTTACTGAAGTGGTGTGGGAGAAAGCCTCCGACCACTGCTAATATTTCAAAGAAATGAGTAACTGAATAGATATAAAAAAATGTAAAGCACATACATATGAAATAAACTGAGAGATTTTGTAACTTGTACATTACATATCAGATATTAATTTTGTAATAAATAATTATAAATATACTTATATGTACTGTAAAATGCATTTTATAAACATATTTAAATAAAAGGTCTTCCAATAAGATTGTCCTGTTTTAACATATAACATCTTGCTTGTTTATGAAGCTATTGCAGTCATATTTTTTTCCTCATGGTTACAGCCAATAGCGTACTATAATAATACCAGACAGCTAGCAGTTTTGCGTGCGAACGACGCTGGTGCTGCTACCTACCTGCCGGTGTGGAAATACTCGCGAAACAAGCTGTAATCAATTGCAATGCATATTCTTGCTGGGCTAGTTAATAGTTGTATTAATTAGTGCTGTGTTAAAATGTCAGGGTGTATGTGTGCTCTTTATAATTGTGACAATTGCAGCATTACAAATTGCTCCAAATGGTACTTTCGATTTCCGACATTTCATAAAACGTGAGTCAACAAAATTCGTTATTAGACCTAATGCCTTTGTCTGTGTTGATGGAACAATAAAAATTAGCCGTTTTATTTAGGCCTACTAAATGAATAGAAGTTAAAATATATTGGAAATTTTAAGGTTTTAGCAAATTAAGTTTTATTGTTTTCTACATGCCTTTACTAATAATTATTACAAGCATCAGAGTACTACCATTTTTATTTTCGCAGATGTCAGCAATGGGTATGTAAAGCATTATTGTAAATTCATTCCTAATGTCAGAATTGATTTTGTCTCACTAAAGCAAAGAAAAAATATGTAACAATTAATAATTACAGAAAGTAATATGAAGTATGCAAATTTCTCATAATATGCAGCTCTGATATAAGGTAATAATAATTTTACATTAAATACTATTCAACATTTCTTAAGTGTTTCATATATAATTCCACATTAGTAACTCACGTTTTAAACAATAGTCCGAATCCCGCTATGTTAATATTTGTATATGTGGACGTAATTCTATCCCGCTCCGCTAGATGTCAGATCCGAATATTTCGCACTCACGCCAATGCTACTAGTATACAGCTGTCCGCTATTATTATAGTTAGGTATTTGGTTACAGTAGTTTACAAACAATCAAGAAACGTTACACCATTCCACAACGGTAGAAATCTTGTAATTTTTTTTTCAAAATGACTCATACCTTTGCCAGGCATTCCGTGTATTACGTGAAGTGTACAGTGTGCATAATCGTCCCTGCATGAGAAAAATTCGACGTTTGATCGAAAAATTTGAGGCAACTAGTTCTGTCGCAAATCAAACCACGCCTGATTTCAGAGAGATGGCGCCACATGTCATACTGCTCACAAAGCAGTGAATCTTTTTCAGAGAAGATCAGGGCTTCAACATTTTGCGTGGTGATGATGTTAACTGGCACCCGAGATCATGTGTTTTAACGTCGCTGGATTAATTGGTATGGGGTTTGTTAAATCACGAGTTTATGCCAGCAGTTAATGACCTGAGGAACACTATCACGTTTTTATTCGTGAAATTGAATCTGGATTATGTTTGTCTGTTATTGAAAATTGGAAGACAAGTACATGCGAAACCCAAAGATGCCGCGACGGCCATTAATTCTTCCATACGTAATGGCATTAAGTATACTTCAAAATCATAAATAAATAAATAAATAAATGAATAAATAAATAAATAATTAAATATATAAATAACTAAATAAATAAATGAATAAACAAATAACTAACTAAATAAACGAATAAACAAATAACTAACTAAATAAACGAATAAATAAATAAATAAATAAGTGAATAAATAAATGAATAAATAAACAACTAAATAGATAAATAAATAGATAAATAAATTAATGGATAAGTAAATAAATAGATAAATAAATAGATAAATAGATAAATAAATAAATAAATAATTAAATAGATAAATAAATGGATGGATAAATAAATAAATAGATAAATAAATATATAACTTAGTAAATAAATATCTAAATAAATTAATAGCTCAATAAATTAATAGCTAAATAAATAACTAAATAAATAAACAAATAACAAAATAAATAAATAAACAAGTAACTAAATAAATAAATAAATAAATATATAAATAAATAAATAAGGAGCTATATAAATAAATGAACTAAATGAATAAAAAAATAAATAACTAAATAAATAAACAACTAAATAAATAAGTAAATAAATAAATATCTATATAAATATATAACTTAATAAATAAATACATAAACTAAATAAATACATAAATAAACCACATAAATTAATTAATTAACTAAATTAATTGGGTGAATTAAAAAATCAACTAAATACATAAATTAATTAAATAACTAACTAACTAAATAAATTAATTAACTATCTAAATTAACTAAATAAATAAATTATCTAAATGAATAAATAAAATAACTAAATAGATAAATAACTAAATAGGTAAATAGATCAATACATAGATCGACAGACAGGCACACAGGCAGACGGACAGACAGACAGACAGAAAGTCAGATATATAGATAAACTAAATAAATGAATAAATAAATAAATAAATAAATAAGTAAAGAAATAAATAAGTAAATATTAAATAAGTAAACAAGTAAATAATAAATGAATAAATAAGTAACTAAATAACTAAATAATTAAATAACTAAATAAATAACTAGATAAGTAAATAAATAAGTAAACATTAGCGAATACATTTTGCAGTTGGTTGCTTTTTCAATATGGCAAAATTCACAGAAAAAGAGTCGAAATTACTCTTCGTTTTTTACCTAGGCAAAAATGACCAGCAATATTGTATGTGTTTGTGAAAAAATAACGAAGAAAGTAGAAAAACGTGAAAATATATTAGCTACTTTGATTTGCTTACTTATCTCATCAACTCAATGACTGCTCAGATATGAAACTTGTGCTATGATATCATATGTTGCAGTAGCGGTTGGCAAGTTTGCAAAAATAGCTTCAAGGGATATTAATGAGATGATAATGAGGAATTTGATTGCATTCCGTTATCATTTCACACAAATCGCCCATCGCCAGTTGGCAATGCGAGAAATTGGTTCCTTAAGGATTACCTGCCTGCAACCAGAGTACTCAGCGAACCTCAGCGCAGTCAGCCGGTATGGGCTGGGAATGCGCCAGCTAGTTTACAATGGACCGATAGAACATGTTCTAGGAACAGGAACAGTTCACCACTGTGAAGTAACGGTTAGCACGTCTGGCTGTGAAAATAGCGGGATCGGGTTCAAATCCTGGTTGGAATAAGATACCTGCTTGAGGTTTTTCCGGGGTTTCCCCTCAACCTATTACAAGCAATTGATGGGTAACTTTCGGTACTGAACCCCGGACTCATCTCGCTGGCATTATCACCTTCATCTCATTCAGACGCTGGAGAACCAGAGCAGTTGATAAAGCCTCGTAAAATAACCAATTAAAAACAGGAACAGGATGCTGCGAGTTCTGAGATAAGGACGGGCAGGTCGTGCGGCAGCTGTCATCTGTCGGATCACAGACTCTGCCGTCCTGGAGGCCTGCATATCGCATATTTCCATGATCTGCTGCGTCACTACTGTTAAATTACACTGTACGTGCCTTGGAGAATCAATTATTAATCAAGGGAATCCACTTTTATATTTTGGTAAGCAGTTTATTTTCCTACATGGACTAATGATCTTCTAGCTTTAAACTGTCAATAATATTTCGAAACTATATTGAGGAAAAATAACAACGGAACTGACTTCGATTGTCTGGGAGGTTAGTGGAAGTAAATTTCTTCTCACATTGTTGTAGGCTGTAACTTCAAGAGGCAGAGCGAAGTCATGGCATTATAGTAGATTGCAATAGAAGAGTGGTAAGTGCATTATAACATAATCTGGAATACAGTCTGGAAAAAAAGGCAAAGCAGAGTTATTTTCTTCACTTTCCGAGATTAAGTTACGCACTTAACCCATATGTGTCGCACACTATGTTTCGGAGTGTCGTCATTTAAATAAATTTGTTTTGTATTTGAATATTGTATAAATTTTGTTTCATAAGTGAAAATTTCTCCTATAAGAAAGTTTGAACGTTGTTGCCAAGGCTGTAAGTAGGTTATGACAGCACACTAGTGCTGTAGGTAGTTTTAACAGCACTGTGATTTCTTTTGTTTGCATAGCAACCAGGCTACGTTTGTATATTGCCAACTTACGAGACATGTAAACTGCATCGTTTAGTACGATAAAAGAACACGATCATTCAAAATAGTGTATTGCGATACAAGTGTGGTTAGTGAGATTTACAGGAACATGAAATGTTAGAAAAAGATGAGACTAAGTTGGGTCTTTTCAAATTCCGAGATTCTGTAAACACACAAGTATTGCATACTGTTTTTTTGGCCGATTTTAATAAAAGAAATAAATTATTATTAATAAAGTTCGTTATTTGTTTGTAGGTGTCATTCATTTGTTTTTAATCCTATTTCATTTATTTATGGCACGTGCGCTGTAAGCTTAACTTGCAAGGCCTACCAAGAACATCGGTAAAATCGTAAAAAAAAAAAAAAAACACGAAGAGTGACGGCTTGTACCGGACACACCTTAAACATTGTAATTTTTTATTGTCTGAGGTTAGAACAGTCGATCAATTTCAATATTGTGTTTTTTCTTTTATTTCATACCAATCATATTTGTAAAATTCTCTAGTTCTTTCGGTGTTAGCACAGTTTTCATGTCCCTGGCAGAAGGCACACTTGATTCAGCTTTCCTGGAAGGTTTCACCGCAAATGATACATTCTGTTTCCCCTTCAAAATTTTTTCCGTCCTTGGTTTTAGTTTCGTTTCGACTTGTTAGTTCTTTCATTTGTGTCGTCTTGCATTAACCTTTTCTTTTTTCCATTCTTGAAGCCTGCCTCTCTTCCAGCTCAGTTCTGTTAAGGGCTTGATGAGAGTATCTCACTTCTGGCAGCTCGTCTCCTCACATTAACCTCTCGTTGAGCAGCTTCTTGCAATTGGTCAAATCAGTTTAATGATGCAACTAAAATAGGGAGTCAGAGGTGGTGTGTTTGAGTGGGATTTCGACGTTGAAGTTGATGCTGGATCAAGATGTTGATTGAGTGGTTTCAAGCATGAAGCAGGTGTTATGGATCCAAAAGATGATTGTTTCGAGTTTGAGATTGGGAACAGCTGGGAAGAAGTGGACGGCTTGGCAGTGCACAACGTAGGTACTGACTTAGATGCTGAAGCTTCTTGTACTTCTGGAGGCTGAGGTACATCCTCTACAGTTGTCTCAGGACCTTTAGATCCACCATTCCTAGACTCTTCAAAAAACTTACCAGAGATATCAAGACCCTTCGGATAGCATGTAGTCTAAGTCGGTGAAAGTGTTCCGGTTGATGAATGCCAGTATATTCAAACCCTTTCTTTGCTAATCCATGCGGCATACCCGTGCATATCCTAATTTGACCAGTTCTACGACTTCATAGTCCATAATTCTGGAGAAAAGATTTCTGGGCATCCATCTAGAGCAAGCTTCATTATAGGCGTCTGTTAAGGCCTTCATAACTCTTCTGTCTAATGGTTGGAGCCTGTGCGTTGTATGAAGAGGGAGACCCAATTTGTATTTTAATAATTGTCCGTTACTAGAAGATAACGTTCTGTCCGGTACTATCCGAATTACACCGTCATTATATTGGCACAAAAATTTAAACTATATAATAATTTTCATTGTAACTAATACACCAATCTATTATTTAAGAATAACTTTACACTATATTTAAGATATATTGTACCAATACTTAAAGTGCGAGAAAGGCAGACTACCAAATTTAAGTCGATGCACAGAAACTAAACCACAGAAACGCAAAATGGTATCTGCGAATTGTACTCGTCGAGCGAATGATTCCAACTGAAAGCAGTGTTCAGATGTCGCATACAGAAACGTAACCATGTCACTCAGGTACTACCATCTGGTAGTAGATGAAAGAAACATCACTGTCCGATATTACCCGATGTCCGATACTACCCAACTCTCCCCTACTCACTCTTACTCCCATCTGTTAATATTTAAAGTGTGTAGTCCTTATCTCCTGATCCCTCATTGATCTTGACAGCTTCTACTGGGTGAGGACAGTTTCTGTGTTCCACTTCTCGGTCTATGGTATATGTTTGGTTATCTCTTCCTTTCATTATGTTGTACAATTTAAGCGACTCCTCAATTTTTAAGGTAATGGGAGTTATTCCTGGCAGCATACTCAGTGTTTCAGTAGATGTTGTACGAAAGGCTTTTGATATCCTTATATTGATGAGTCTTTGGATTCTAGTATATTTCGTTTTGTTAGAATCAATCTTCATCGCTTCAGCCCATACTGGTGCTCCGTATAGCAAGAGGGGTAGTATGGCTCTCTTACATATAGTCTTGAAGCTTTATGTTGTAATCCCCAAGTTATTTTGGCCGATCTGGAAAAAGTATGGATTAATTTAGCACATCTTTCAACTGCGTAGTTTACATGTTGACTGAATTTAAACTTGTCATCGTGGATTATTCCTAAATACTTCATCTTCGTGATTTGTTCTAGCCGTTTGTTGTTTAGGTAGATGTTAATTAATTTTTTTTTCTTTTCGTTTCCTTCTCGATATTAACATTACACTGGATTTCTCTTCACTGAAGATTATCTTTCTTCTTTCAGCCCATGTAGCTATTTTTTTTATTTGTTTATTCGTGTAATTTTCTGCTTCAACTACATTTTCTGCCTTGATTATCGATATTAAATCATCTGCAAACGCTACCGCTTTTGCCGTTTCATGAAGTTAATGTTCAGTAAGGGATTATATAAAATATTCCACAGTGTCGGCCAATATAAGATCCTTGTGGGTACCCTTTACTGACTTCTCTTTCTAATTTAACGCTGTTGTTTGCCATTACTAGATTAGTTGATTAAAATAGGATGTAACGAACTTGTATACTCGTAGATTTCTTGGGAATCTGAGTTCTTTAAGAGAACATAGGATACTAGTCCATCATGCGGAATCGAAAGCGCCTTTAACATCTAGGCTTACGACGACTGAAATTTCTCTTGTTTTTAAGCTTTCTTATACGATATCCTTCACTGACATTGCAGCATCTATTGTGTTTGTTTGTGGTGAGAACTCATACTGGTTTTTGTTCATCAGGTCATAAGAGAATACATGATGATTTATTCTGTTTACTAGTACTTCCTCTAGTATCTTTCCGCTGATGTTGAGAAGACTTATAGGTCGGAATTTTGATGGTTCCAAACTGTTCTCTTATCCAGGTTTTATACTTGTATGTATGTATGTATGTATGCATGCATGTATGTATGTATGTATGTATGTATGTATGTATGTATGTAAGTATGTATGTATGCATGCATGCATGCATGTATGTATGTATGTATGTATGTATGTATGTATGTATGTATGTATGTATGTATGTATGTGTGTGTGTATGTATGTATGTATGTATGTATGTATGCATGTATATATGCATGTACAGTAAGCATGTGTGTATGTATTTGTGGGAAATAGTCACAATATTGCTGCATTATGAACTAGTAGATATAAATTTTGCCTATAATCTACATCGGCGTATTTCAAAACAGCACAGGCTGACTACACAATTGTTCGTTCATTATTCGAACTTCGAGCAGGAAACTCTACTCGTTTCTGAACGAGACCCTCCGTGCATCATCGGTCTGAATGTGTGTTGATGCTTAACGTGGGAAAGCCAAATTGTGACCTTTTCTGTCACAAGTGTCAGTATGATTTTGCCTTTCCAAGATTCGAATTCAGACTGTTTCCATTGTAGACCGGAAGTCGAGACCACTCGGCAGAGTAGGAATATTGAAAGAGAAAATTTTTAATAACGTAGTAGAATAACTCGGTAAAAGAAATATATCATAGTTATTATGGGACTTCTTTTTGAAGGAAAATATTAATAGTTACTCTTTTGTTCTCAACAGATGACCCGTCACCATGTCTACACGTTCAAGAATCCTCTCAGTCGCTTTAATGCTAGTAATACCAGTTCTCATATTCTGGATGTGGTTGCTCACCGAGGCTATAGATTCTTCAATGCTATGTCCCCGTGAATGTTGGTGTAATCCAGAAAAAGAAATACTGGATTGTTCACATGCTTCTTTAGAAGAGTTACCTCTAATTTATCACAACCCTATTTATGAATTGTACCTCCATCACAACAACTTAAGCATACTTGCAAAAAAGGCATTTGTCTCGAAAAGTATTTTTGAAATTGAATCTTTGCACCTTGGTAATTGCAAAATCTGGTATATAGATGTAGATGCATTCAATGGTCTGGTATTGCTTGACTACCTTAGTCTGGATAACAACTTGTTAACAGGATTAAATGTTGGTACATTTAAAAATATGACACATTTGCAAAGTCTTCATTTGGCGTTCAACAGAATTGACAATTTGGATGCTGGAATTTTTGAAGGTTTGATATCATTAGAGATGCTGAATTTAGCGCATAATTTGTTATGCAGCTTGAGAAGTGATGTCTTTATTGGGCTTACTAATTTGAAAAATATTTTTCTGTCACATAACAGATTATCTACTCTTCATCCAGATGTTTTTAGGCACTTGACTAAGCTGAATGCTTTATATTTAGGTGAAAACGAAGAACTTCAGATTCCAAGTAACAGTTCCTTTCTGAACATACAGACAGTGGAGTACTTAGACATATCAGATTGTAATAAAAGTAGTGTAATGCCCATATCATTCGAAAACGCAACTAACCTAACAAAGCTGGTCCTGAGCAACAATAACCTCAAGACTATAGATTATAATATATTTAGAGTCATGCCGAAATTAACACATATATTTCTGGATGGAAACCCACTGGAATGTGACTGTGGACTGTTAAAGTTATGGAGATGGTGCCAGGAACATGACGTCAAAGTAGTTGGGTATATGGAAGATTTTGTATTATGTGAGAGTCCTAAAGAAGTGTCGGGTTTGTGGTTGGGAGTGCTTGGAAAGGCTCAGTGCATAAATGGAAGTATAACGTACGAAGAAGACTACAATTCAGCAGTTACAAACTATGTTGAGAAGCGTGATGTTTATTATTCAATATACAATTATGTTACGTATGTTGAGCCTGTAATACATATAATTTTATTTATATTTGGCGTGATTGGTAATGTAGGTGTCCTAGTTGTGATAATATGCAATTCAGAAATGCGCACTGTTCCCAACGTTTACATAATGAATTTAGCTGTTAGCGATTTGTTACTGTTAACCATTAATACCGTATTTCCCTACAGCAATAATGTGTCAGATTCGTGGAAATTCCGTGACGTTTTATGCCAAATGTTTGGGTTTCTCCGGCAATCTAGTATAGCAGTGTCTCCATATTTGATATCTGTTATGAGCATTCAGAGATACCAAATAATATCGAAGCCTTTACACAATAGACGTCAAGCTATGACTAGAATAATAACAATTGCAACCATCCTAGGAATATGGACAATATGTTCATTGTTTGCGATTCCACATACGTTAGCTATGCATTTCAAGGGAGTGTGTAGTGTCCGGTTAAGCCTAAAATACTACCAAAAAGTAGTTGTGTTTGAACTTCTCGTGTTCTGCATTTTTCCCCTAGGTGTTACAGCTTGTATGTATTGTCTGGCGGCACGCGATTTAAAGAGGAGTACCAATATAGCGTCCGGAGAAGTTCACAATCAACGAAATTCGCGAAGGAGTACAACAAGAATTGTGTTGAGTTTTACATTGGTGTTTGTTGTTAGTTTGCTTCCGTATCACTTATTGTGGACTTCCTTTATAAGAAGAGACTTTGGCTATCCCATTGAGATGTATTACATGTACCGTATATCCACATACTTGCTTATGTTTAATTCGTGTTTTAATCCAGTAGCTCTGTGTTGCTCCAGTATGTGTTACAGAAGATACTTCAAGCATTACTTACTGAAGTGCTTTGGGAGAAAGTCTCCGACCACTGCTAATATTGCAAGGAAATGAGTAATTCAATAGATGTTTGAAATGAAAAGCTCATGCATATGATATAAACTGAGAGATTTTCAAACTTGTACATTACATATCAGATATCAATTTTGTAATAAATAATTATGAAAATACTTTACATGTACTGTAAATACATTTATTTTATAAACATATTTAAATAAAAGGTCTTCCAATAAGATTGTCCTATTTTTAACATATAACATCTTGCTTGTTTATTGCAGTCATATTTTTTCCCCATGGTTACAGCAAATACCTTACTATAATAATACCGGACAGCTAGCAGTTTTGCGTGCGAAAGACACTGGTGCTGCTACCTACCTGCCGGTGTGGAGATACTCGCGAAACAAGCTGTAATCAACTGCAATGTATATTGTTGCTGGGCTAGTTAATAGTTTTATTAATTAGCGCTGTTTTAAAATGTCAGGGTATATGTGTGCTGTTTATAATTGTGACAATTGCAGCATTACAATTTACTCCAAATCGTACTCTCGATTTCCGACAGTTCATAAAACGTGAGTCAACAAAATTCGTTATTAGGCCTAATGCCTTTGTCTGTGTTGATGGAACAATACAAATTAGTTTTTTTATTTAGGCCTAATATATGAAAAGAAGTTAAAATATATTAGAAATTTTAAGGTTTTAGCAAATTAAGTTTCATTGTTGTCTGCATACCTTTACTAATAATTATTACAAGCAACAGAGTACTACCATTTTTATTTTCGGAGATGTCAGCAATGGGTATATAAAGAATTATTGTAAATTCATTCCTAATGTCAGAATTGATTTTGTCTCACTGAAGCAAAGACAAAATATGTAAGAATTTATAATTACGGAAAAGTAATATGAAGTATGCAATGTTCTCATAATATGGAGCTCTGATATAAGGTAATAATAATTTTGCATTAAATACTTTTCAACATTTCTTAAGAGTTTCATATATAATTCCACATTAGTAACTCACGTTTAAAACAATACTCCGAATCCCGCTATGTTAATATTTGTATATGTGGACGTAATATGATCCCTCTCCGCTAGATGTCAGGTCCGCGATATTTCGCACTCACGCCAAAGCTACTAGTATACAGCTGTCTGGTATTATTATAGTAAGGTATTTTGTTACAGTAATTTACAAACAATCAAGAAACGTTACACCATTCCACAACGGTAGAAATCTTGTTATTTTTTTTTTCAAAATGACTCATACGTTCGGCAGGCATTCCGTGCATTACGTGAAGTATACGGTGAGCGTAATCGTCCCTGCCTGAGAACAATTCGACGTTTGATCGAAAAATTTGAGGCAACTAGTTCTGTCGCAAATCAAACAACGCCTGATTTCAGAGAGATGGCGCCACATGTCATACTGCTCACAAAGCAGTGAATCTTTTTCAGAGAAGATCAGGGCTTCAACATTTTGCGTGGTGGTGATGTTAACTGGCACCCGAGATCATGTGTTTTAACGTCGCTGGATTAATTGGTATGGGGTTTGTTAAATCACGAGTTTATGCCAGCAGTTAATGACCTGAGGAACACTATCACGTTTTTATTCGTGAAATTGAGTCTGGATTATGTTTGTCTGTTATTGAAAATTGGAAGACCCGTACATGCGAAACCCAAAGATGCCGCGACGGCCATTAATTCTTCCATAGGTAATGGCATTAAGTATACTTCAAAATCATAAATAAATAAATGAATAAATGAATAAATAAATAAATAATAAATATATAAATAACTAAATAAATAAATGAATAAATAAATAACTAACTAAATAAACGAATAAATAAATAAGTGAATAAATAAATGAATAAATAAGCAACTAAACAGATAAATAAATAAATAGATAAATAAATTAATGGATAAGTAAATAAATAGATAAATAAATAGATAAATAGATAAATAAATAAATAAATAAATAGATAAATAAATGGATGGATAAATAAATAAATAGATAAATAAATATATAACTTAGTAAATAAATATCTAAATAAATTACTAGGTCAATAAATTAATAGCTAAATAAATAACTAAATAAATAAACAAATAACAAAATAAATAAATAAATAAACAAGTAACTAAATAAATAAATAAATAAATAAGTAAATAAATAAGGAGCTATATAAATAAATGAACTACATAAATAAAAAAATAAATAACTAAATAAATAAACAACTAAATAAATAAGTAAATAAATAAATATCTATATAAATATATAACTAAATAAATAAATACATAAACTAAATAAATACATAAATAAACCACATAAATTAATTAATTAACTAAATTAATTGGGTGAATTAAAAAATCAACCAAATACATAAATTAATTAAATAAATAACTAACTAAATAAATTAATTAACTATATAAATTAACTAAATAAATAAATTATCTAAATGAATAAATAAAATAACTAAATAGATAAATAACTAAATAGGTAAATAGATCAATACATAGATCGACAGACAGGCACACAGGCAGAGGGACAGACAGACAGACAGAAAGTCAGATATATAGATAAACTAAATAAATGAATAAATAAATAAATAATTAAAGAAATAAGTAAAGAAATAAATAAGTAAATATTAAATAAGTAAACAAGTAAAAAATAAATGAATAAATAAGTAACTAAATAACTAAATAATTAAATAACTAAATAAATAACTAGATAATTAAATAAATAAGTAAATATTAGCGAATACATTTTGCAGTTGGTTGCTTTTTCAATATGGCAAAATTCACAGAAAAAGAGTCGAAATTACTCTTCGTTTTTTACCTAGTCAAAAATGACCAACAATATTGCATGTGTTTGTGAAAAAATAACGAAGAAAGTAGAAAAACGTGAAAATATATTAGCTACTTTGATTTGCTTACTTATCTCATCAACTCAATAATTGCTCAGATATGAAACTTGTGCTATGCTATCATATGTTGCAGTAGCGGTTGGCAAGTTTGCAAAAATAGCTTCAAGGGATATTAATGAGATGATAATGAGGAATTTGATTGCATTCCGTTATCATTTCACACAAATCGCCCATCGCCAGTTGGCAATGCGAGAAATTGGTTCCTTAAGGATTACCTGCCTGTAACCAGAGTACTCAGTGAACCTCAGCGCAGTCAGCCGGTATGGGCTGGGAATGCGCCAGCTAGTTTACAATGGACCGATAGAACATGTTCTAGGAACAGGAACAGTTCACCACTGTGAAGTAATGGTTAGCACGTCTGGCTGTGAAAATAGCGGGATCGGGTTCAAATCCTGGTTGGAATAAGTAACCTGCTTGAGGTTTTTCCGGGGTTTGACCTCAACCTATTACGAGCAATTGATGGGTAACTTTCGGTACTGAACCCCGGACTCATCTCGCTGGCATTATCACCTTCATCTCATTCAGACGCTGGAGAACCATAGCAGTTGATAAAGCCTGGTAAAATAACCAATTAAAAACAGGAACAGGATGCTGCGAGTTCTGAGATAAGGACGGGCAGGTCGTGCGGCAGCTGTCATCTGTCGGATCACAGACCCTGCCGTCCTGGAGGACTGCATATCGCATATTTCCATGATCTGCTGCGTCACTACTGTTAAATTACACTGTACGTGTCTTGGAGAATCAATTATTAATCAAGGGAATCCACTTTTATATTTTGGTAAGCAGTTTATTTTCCTACATGGACTAATGATCTTCTAGCTTTAAACTGTCAATAATATTTCGAAACTATATTCAGGAAAAATAACAACGGAACTGACTTCGATTGTCTGGGAGGTTAGTGGAAGTAAATTTCTTCTCACATTGTTGTAGGCTGTAACTTCAAGAGGCAGAGCGAAGTCATGGCATTATAGTAGATTCCAATAGAAGAGTGGTAAGTGCATTATAACATAATCTGGAATACAGTCTGGAAAAAAAGGCAAAGCAGAGTTATTTTTTTCACTTTCCGAGATTAAGTTACGCACTTAACCCATATGTGTCGCACACTATGTTTCGGAGTGTCGTCATTTAAATAAATTTGTTTTGTATTTGAATATTGCATAAATTTTGTTTCATAAGTGAAAATTTCTCCTATAAGAAAGTTTGAACGTTGTTACCAAGGCTGTAAGTACGTTATGACAGCACAGTAGTGCGGTAGGTAGTTTTAACAGCACTGTGATTTCTTTTGTTTGCATAGCAACCAGGCTACGTTTGTATATTGCCAACTTACGAGACATGTAAACTGCATCGTTAAGTACGATAAAAGAATACGATCATTCAAAATTGTATATTGCGATACAAGTGTGGTTAGTGAGATTTACAGGAACAGGAAATGTTAGAAAAAGATGAGACTAAGTTGGGTCTTTTCAAATTCCGAGATTCTGTAAACACACAAGTATTGCATACTGTTTTTTTGGCCGATTTTAATAAAAGAAATACATGATTATTAATAAAGTTCGTTATTTGTTGGTAGGTGTCATTCATTTGTTTTTAATCCTATTTCATTTATTTATGGCACGTGCGCTGTAAGCTTAACTTGCAAGGCCTACCAAGAACATCGGTAAAATCGTAAAAAAAAAAAAAACACGAAGAGTGACGGCTTGTACCGGACACACTCTAAACATTGTAATTTTTTATTGTCTGAGGTTAGAACAGTCGATCAAATTCAATTTTGTGTTTTTTCTTTTATTTCATACCAATCATATTTGTAAAATTCTCTAGTTCTTTCGGTGTTAGCACAGTTTTCATGTCCCTGGCAGAAGGCACACTTGATTCAGCTTTCCTGGAAGGATTCACCGCAAATGATACATTCTGTTTCCCCTTCAAAATTTTTTCCGTCCTTGGTTTTAGTTTCATTTCGACTTGTTAGTTCTTTCATTTGTGTCGTCTTGCATTAACCTTTTCTTTTTTCCACTCTTGAAGCCTGCCTCTCTTCCAGCTCAGTTCTGTTAAGGGCTTGATGAGAGTATCTCACTTCTGGCAGCTCGTCTCCTCACATTAACCTCCCGTTGAGCAGCTTCTGCAATTGGTCAAATCAGTTTAAAGATGCAACTAAAATAGGGAGTCAGAGGTGGTGTGTTTGAGTGGGATTTCGACGTTGAAGTTGATGCTGGATCAAGATGTTGATTGAGTGGTTTCAAGCATGAAGCAGGTGTTATGGATCCAAAAGATGATTGTTTCGAGTTTGAGATTGGGAACAGCTGGGAAGAAGTGGACGGCTTGGCAGTGCACAACGTAGGTACTGACTTAGATGCTGAAGCTTCTTGTACTTCTGGAGGCTGAGGTACATCCTCTACAGTTGTCTCAGGACCTTTAGATCCACTATTCCTAGACTCTTCAAAAAACTTTTCAGAGATATCAAGACCCTTCGGATAGCATGTAGTCTAAGTCGGTGAAAGTGATCCGGTTGATGAATGCCAGTATATTCAAACCCTTTCTTTGCTAATCCATGCGGCATACCCGTGAATATCCTAATTTGACCAGTTCTACGACTTCATAGTCCATAATTCTGGAGAAAAGATTTCTGGGCATCCATCTAGAGCAAGCTTCATTATAGGCGTCCGTTAAGGCCTTCATAACTCTTCTGTCTAATGGTTGGAGCCTGTGCGTTGTATGAAGAGGGAGACCCAATTTGTATTTTAATAATTGTCCGTTACCAGAAGATAACGTTCTGTCCGGTACTATCCGAATTACACCGTCATTATATTGGCACAAAAATTTAAACTATATAATAATTTTCATTGTAACTAATACACCAATCTATTACTTAAGAATAACTTTACAATATATTTAAGATATATTGTACCAATACTTAAAGTGCGAGAAAGGCAGACCACCAAATTTAAGTCGATGGACAGAAACTAAACCATAGGAATGCAAAATGGCATCTGCGAAGTGTACTCGTTGAGCGAATGATTCCAACTGAAAGCAGTGTTCAGATGTCGCATACAGAAACGTAACCATGTCACTCAGGTACTACCATCTGGTAGTAGATGAAAGAAACATCACTGTCCGATATTACCCGATGTCCGATACTACCCAACTCTCCCCTACTCTCTCTTACTCCCATGAGTGAATATTTAAAGTGTGTAGTCCTTATCTTCTGATCCCTCATTGGACTTGACAGCGTCTGCTGAGTGAGGCCAGTTTCTGTGTTCCACTTCTCGGTCTATGGTATATGTTTGGTTTTCTCTTCCTTTCATTATGTTGTACAATTTAAGCGACTCCTCAATTTTTAAGGCAATGTGAGTTATTCCTGACAGCATACTCAGTGTTTCAGTAGATGTTGTACGAAAGGCTTTTGATATCCTTATATTGATGAGTCTTTGGACTCTAGTATATTTTGCTTTGTTAGAATCAAACTTCATTGCTTCAATCCATACTGGTGCTCCGTATAGCAGGAGGGGTAGTATGGCTCCCTTATACATATTTAGTCTTAAAGCTTTATGTTGTAATCCCCAAGTCATTTTGGCCGATCTGGGTAAAGTATGGATTAATTTAGCACATCTTTCAACTGCGTAGTTTACATGTTGACTGAATTTAAACTTGTCATTGAGGATTATTCCTAAATACTTCATCTTCGTGATTTGTTTTAGCCGTTTGTTGTTTAGGTAGATGTTAATTTATTTTTTTTTTTCGTTTCCTTCCCGATATTAACATTACATTGTATTTCTCTTCACTGAAGATTATGATTCTTCTTTCAGCCCATGCAGCTATTTTTTTATTTATATATTCGTGTAATTTTCTGCTTCAACTACATTTTCTGCCTTGATTATCGATATTAAATCATCTGCAAACGCTACCGCTTTTGCCGTTTCATGAAGTTAATGTTCAGTAAGGGATTATATAAAATATTCCACAGAGTCGGCCAATATAAGATCCTTGTGGGTACCCTTTACTGACTTCTCTTTCTAATTTAACGCTGTTGTTTGCCATTACTAGATTAGTTGATTAAAATAGGATGTAACGAACTTGTATATTCGTAGATTTCTTGGGAATCTGAGTTCTTTAAGAGAACATAGGATACTAGTCCATCATGCGGAATCGAAAGCGCCTTTAACATCTAGGCTTACGACGACTGAAATTTCTCTTGTTTTTAAGCTTTCTTATACGATATCCTTCACTGACATTGCAGCATCTATTGTGTTTGTTTGTGGTGAGAACTCATACTGGTTTTTGTTCATCAGGTCATAAGAGAATACATGATGATTTATTCTGTTTACTAGTACTTCCTCTAGTATCTTTCCGCTGATGTTGAGAAGACTTATAGGTCGGAATTTTGATGGTTCCAAACTGTTCTCTTATCCAGGTTTTATACTTGTATGTATGTATGTATGCATGCATGTATGTATGTATGTATGTATGTATGTATGTATGTATGTATGTATGTATGTATGTATGTATGTATGTATGTATGTATGTATGTATGTATGTATGCATGCATGCATGCATGTATGTAGTTATGTATGTATGTATGTATGTATGTATGTATGTATGTATGTGTGTGTATGTATGTATGTATGCATGTATATATGCATGTACAGTAAGCATGTGTGTATGTATTTGTGGGAAATAGTCACAATAATGCTGCATTATGAACTAGTAGATATAAATTTTGCCTATAATCTACATCGGCGTATTTCAAAACAGCACAGGCTGACTACACAATTGTTCGTTCATTATTCGAACTTCGAGCAGGAAACTCTACTCGTTTCTGAACGAGACCCTCCGTGCATCATCGGTCTGAATGTGTGTTGATGCTTAACGTGGGAAAGCCAAATTGTGACCTTTTCTGTCACAAGTGTCAGTATGATTTTGCCTTTCCAAGATTCGAATTCAGACTGTTTCCATTGTAGACGGGAAGTCGAGACCACTCGGCAGAGTAGGAATATTGAAAGAGAAAATTTTTAATAACGTAGTAGAATAACTCGGTAAAAGAAATATATCATAGTTATTATGGGACTTCTTTTTGAAGGAAAATATTAATAGTTACTCTTTTGTTCTCAACAGATCACCCGTCACCATGTCTACACGTTCAAGAATCCTCTCAGTCGCTTTAATGCTAGTAATACCAGTTCTCATATTCTGGATGTGGTTGCTCACCGAGGCTATAGATTCTTCAATGCTATGTCCCCGTGAATGTTGGTGTAATCCAGAAAAAGAAATACTGGATTGTTCACATGCTTCTTTAGAAGAGTTACCTCAAATTCATCACAACCCTATTTATGAATTATACCTCCATCACAACAACTTCAGCATACTTGCAAAAAAGGCATTTGTCTCGAAAAGTATTTTTCAAATTGAATCTTTGCACCTTGGTAATTGCAAAATCTCGTATATAGATGTAGATGCATTCAATGGTCTGGTATTGCTTGACTACCTTAATCTGGAAGACAACTTGTTAACAGGATTAAAAGTTGGTACATTTAAAAATATGACACATTTGGAAGGTCTTGATTTGGTGAAGAACAGAATTGAGAATTTGGATGCCGGAATTTTTGAAGGTTTGATATCGTTAAAGTGGCTAAATTTAGCGCATAATTTGTTATGCAGCTTGAGAAGTGATACCTTTATTGGGCTTAATAATTTGACAAATCTTTATTTGTGGCACAACAGATTATCTACTCTTCATCCAGATGTTTTTAGGCACTTGTCTAAGCTGAATGCTTTATATTTAGGTGAAAACGAAGAACTTCAGATTCCAAGTAACAGTTCCTTTCTGAACATACAGACAGTGGAGGAATTAGACATATCAGATTGTAATATAAGTAGTGTAATGCCCATATCATTCGAAAACGCAACTAACCTTACAAAGCTGATCCTGAGCAACAATAACCTCAAGACTATAGATGATAATATATTTAGAGTCATGCCGAAATTAACACATATATTTCTGGATGGAAACCCACTGGAATGTGACTGTGGACTGTTAAAGTTATGGAGATGGTGCCAGGAACATGGCGTCAAAGTAGTTGGGCATATGGAAGATTTTGTATTATGTGAGAGTCCTGAACAAGTGTCGGGGTTATGGTGGGGAGTACTTGGAAAGGCTCAGTGCAAAAATGGAAGCATAACGTACGAAGAAGACTACAATTCAGCAGTTACAAACTATGTTGAGACGCGTGACGATTATATTTTAAGATACGTCGATTTTGTTACGTATGTTGAGCTTGTAATACATATAATTTTATTTATATTTGGCGTGATTGGTAATGTAGTTATCCTAGTTGTGATAATATGCAATTCAGAAATGCGCACTGTTCCCAACGTTTACATAATGAATTTAGCTGTTAGCGATTTGTTACTGTTAACCATTAATACCATATTTCCCTACAGCACTAATGTGTCAGATTCGTGGAAATTCCGTGACGTTTTATGCCAAATGTTTGGGTTTCTCCGGCAATCTAGTATAGCAGTGTCTGCATATTTGATATCTGTTATGAGCATTCAGAGATACCAAATAATATCGAAGCCTTTACACAATAGTCGTCAAACTATGACTAGAATAATAACAATTGCAACCATCCTAGGAATATGGACAACATGTTCATTGTTTGCGATTCCACATACGTTAGCTATGCATTTCAAGGGAGTGTGTAGTGTCCGGTTAAGCCTAAAATACTACCAAAAAGTAGTTGTGTTTGAACTTCTCGTGTTCTGCATTTTTCCCCTAGGTGTTACAGCTTGTATGTATTGTCTGGCGGCACGCCATTTAATGAGGAGTACCAATATAGCGTCCGGAGAAGTTCACAATCAACGAAATTCGCGAAGGAGTACAACAAGAATTGTGTTGAGTTTTACATTGGTGTTTGTTGTTAGTTTGCTTCCGTATCACTTATTGTGGACTTCCTTTATAAGAAAAGACTTTGGCTATCGCATTGAGATGTATTACATGTACCGTATATCCACATACTTGCTTATGTTTAATTCGTGTTTTAATCCAGTAGCTCTGTGTTGCTCCAGTATGTGTTACAGAAGATACTTCAAGCATTACTTACTGAAGTGCTTTGGGAGAAAGTCTCCGACCACTGCTAATATTGCAAGGAAATGAGTAATTCAATAGATATTTGAAATGAAAAGCTCATGCATATGATATAAACTGAGAGATTTTCAAACTTGTACATTACATATCAGATATCAATTTTGTAATAAATAATTATGAAAATACTTTACATGTACTGTAAATACATTTATTTTATAAACATATTTAAATAAAAGGTCTTCCAATAAGATTGTCCTATTTTTAACATATAACATATTGCTTGTTTATTGCAGTCATATTTTTTCCCCATGGTTACAGCAAATACCTTACTATAATAATACCGGACAGCTAGCAGTATTGCGTGCGAAAGACACTGGTGCTGCTACCTACCTGCCGGTGTGGAGATACTCGCGAAACAAGCTGTAATCAACTGCAATGTATATTGTTGCTGGGCTAGTTAATAGTTTTATTAATTAGCGCTGTTTTAAAATGTCAGGGTATATGTGTGCTGTTTATAATTGTGACAATTGCAGCATTACAATTTACTCCAAATCGTACTCTCGATTTCCGACAGTTCATAAAACGTGAGTCAACAAAATTCGTTATTAGGCCTAATGCCTTTGTCTGTGTTGATGGAACAATACAAATTAGCTTTTTTATTTAGGCCTAATATATGAAAAGAAGTTAAAATATATTAGAAATTTTAAGGTTTTAGCAAATTAAGTTTCATTGTTGTCTGCATACCTTTACTAATAATTATTACAAGCAACAGAGTACTACCATTTTTATTTTCGGAGATGTCAGCAATGGGTATATAAAGAATTATTGTAAATTCATTCCTAATGTCAGAATTGATTTTGTCTCACTGAAGCAAAGACAAAATATGTAAGAATTTATAATTACGGAAAAGTAATATGAAGTATGCAATGTTCTCATAATATGGAGCTCTGATATAAGGTAATAATAATTTTGCATTAAATACTTTTCAACATTTCTTAAGAGTTTCATATATAATTCCACATTAGTAACTCACGTTTAAAACAATACTCCGAATCCCGCTATGTTAATATTTGTATATGTGGACGTAATATGATCCCTCTCCGCTAGATGTCAGGTCCGCAATATTTCGCACTCACGCCAAAGCTACTAGTATACAGCTGTCTGGTATTATTATAGTAAGGTATTTTGTTACAGTAATTTACAAACAATCAAGAAACGTTACACCATTCCACAACGGTAGAAATCTTGTTATTTTTTTTTTCAAAATGACTCATACGTTCGGCAGGCATTCCGTGCATTACGTGAAGTATACGGTGAGCGTAATCGTCCCTGCCTGAGAACAATTCGACGTTTGATCGAAAAATTTGAGGCAACTAGTTCTGTCGCAAATCAAACAACGCCTGATTTCAGAGAGATGGCGCCACATGTCATACTGCTCACAAAGCAGTGAATCTTTTTCAGAGAAGATCAGGGCTTCAACATTTTGCGTGGTGGTGATGTTAACTGGCACCCGAGATCATGTGATTTAACGTCGCTGGATTAATTGGTATGGGGTTTGTTAAATCACGGGTTTATGCCAGCAGTTAATGACCTGAGGAACACTATCACGTTTTTATTCGTGAAATTGAGTCTGGATTATGTTTGTCTGTTATTGAAAATTGGAAGACCCGTACATGCGAAACCCAAAGATGCCGCGACGGCCATTAATTCTTCCATACGTAATGGCATTAAGTATACTTCAAAATCATAAATAAATAAATGAATAAATGAATAAATAAATAAGTAAATATATAAATAACTAAATAAATAAATGAATAAATAAATAACTAACTAAATAAACGAATAAATAAATAAGTGAATAAATAAATGAATAAATAAACAACTAAATAGATAGATAAATAAATAAATAGATAAATAAATAAATGGTTAACTAAATAAATAAATAAATAAATAAATAAATAGATAAATAAATAAATAGATAAATAAATGGATGGATAAATAAATAATTAGATAAATAAATAAATAACTTAGTAAATAAATATCTAAATAAATTACTAGGTCAATAAATTAATAGCTAAATAAATAACTAAATAAATAAACAAATAACAAAATAAATAAATAAATAAATAAGTAACTAAATAAATGAATAAATAAATAAGTAAATAAATAAATAAGTAAATAAATAAGGAGCTATATAAAGAAATGAAGTAAATAAATAAAAAATAAATAACTAAATAAATAAACAACTAAATAAATAAGTAAATAAATAAATATCTATATAAATATATAACTTAATAAATAAATACATAAACTAAATAAATACATAAATAAACCACATAAATTAATTAATTAACTAAATTAATTGGGTGAATTAAAAAATGAACTAAATACATAAATTGATTAAATAAATAACTAATTAAAAAAATTAATTAACTATAAAAAATTAACTAAATAAATAAATAAATAAATAAATTATCTAAATCAATAAATAAAATAACTAAATAGATAAATAACTAAATAGGTAAATAGATCAATACATAGATCGACAGACAGGCACACAAGCAGACGGACAGAGAGACAGACAGAAAGACAGATACATAGATAAACTAAGTAAATGAATAAATAAATAAATAAATAATTAAAGAAATAAGTAAAGAAATAAATAAGTAAATATTAAATAAGTAAACAAGTAAACAATAAATGAATAAATAAGTAAATAAATAACTAAATAATTAAATAACTAAGTAAATAACTAGATAAGTAAATAAATAAGTAAATATTAGCGAATACATTTTGCAGTTGGTTGCTTTTTCAATATGGCAAAACTCACAGAAAAAGAGTCGAAATTACTCTTCGTTTTTTACCTAGGCAGCAAAAATGACCAACAATATTGCATGTGTTTGTGAAAAAATAACGAAGAAAGTAGAAAAACGTGAAAATATATTAGCTACTTTGATTTGCTTACTTATCTCATCAACTCAATAATTGCTCAGATATGAAACTTGTGCTACGTTATCATATGTTGCAGTAGCGGTTGGCAAGTTTGCAAAAATAGCTTCAAGGGATATTAATGAGATGATAATGAGGAATTTGATTGCATTCCGTTATCATTTCACACAAATCGCCCATCGCCAGTTGGCAATGCGAGAAATTGGTTCCTTAAGGATTACCTGCCTGTAACCAGAGTACTCAGCGAACCTCAGCGCAGTCAGCCGGTATTGGCTGGGAATGCGCCAGCTAGTTTACAATGGACCGATAGAACATGTTATAGGAACAGGAAAAGTTCACCACTGTGAAGTAGCGGTTAGCACGTCTGGCTGTGAAAATAGCGGCATCGGGTTCAAATCCTGGTTGGAATAAGTTACCTGCTTGAGGTTTTTCCGGGGTTTTCCCTCAACCTATGACGAGCAATTGATGGGTAACTTTCGGCGCTGAACACCGGACTCATCTCGTTAGCATTATCAACTTCATCTCTTTCAGACGCTGGAGAACCATAGCAGTTGATAAAGCCTCGTAAAATAACCAATTAAAAACAGGAACAGGATGCTGCGAGTTCTGAGATAAGGACGGGCAGGTCGTGCGGCAGCTGTTATCTGTCGGATCACAGACTCTGCTGTCCTGGAGCCCTGCATATCGCATATTTCCATGATCTGCTGCGTCACTACTGTTAAATTACACTGTACGTGCCTTGGAGAATCAATTATTAATCAAGGGAATCCACTTTTATATTTCGGTAAGCAGTTTATTTTCCTACATGGACTAATGATCTTCTAGCTTTAAACTGTCAATAATATTTCGAAACTATATTGAGGAAAAATAACAACGGAACTGACTTCGATTCTGTGGGAGGTTAGTGGAAGTAAATTTCTTCTCACATTGTTGTAGGCTGTAACTTCAAGAGGCAGAGCGAAGTCATGGCATTATAGTAGATTGCAATAGAAGAGTGGGAAGTGCCTTATAACATAATCTGGAATACAGACTGGAAAAAAAGGCAAAGCAGAGTTATTTTTTTCATTTTCCGATGTTAAGTTACGCGCATAACCCATATGTGTCGCACACTATGTTTCGGAGTGTCGTCATTTAAATAAATTTGTTTTCTATTTGAATATTGCATAAATTTTCTTTCTTAAGTGAACATTTCTCCTATAAGAAAGTTTGAACGTTGTTGCCAAGGCTGTAAGTAGGTTATAACAGCACACTAGTGCGGTAGGTAGTTTTAACAGCACTGTGATTTCTTTTGTTTGCATAGCAACCAAGCTACGTTTGTATATTGCCAACTTACGAGACATGTAAACTGCATCGTTAAATACGATTAAAGTATACCATCATCCAAAATAGTATATTGCGCTACAAGTGTGGTAAATGAGATTTACAGGAACAGGAAAAGATACAAAAAGATGAGACGAAGTTGGGTCTTTTAAATTTCCGAGATGGTGTAAACACACAAGTATTGCATACTGTTTTTTGGCCGATTTTAATAACAGAAATAAATGTTTATTAATAAAGTTTGTTATTTGTTGGTAGGTGTCATTCATTTGCTTTTATTCCTATTTTATTTATTTACGGCACGTGCGCTGTAAGCTTAACTTACAAGGACTACCGAGAACATCGGTAAAATCGTAAAAAAATACGAAGAGTGACGGCTTGTAACGGACACACCCTAAACATTATTATTTTTTATTGTCTGAGGTTAGAACAGTCGATCAAATTCAATTTTGTGTTTTTTCTTTTATTTCATACCAATTATATTTGTAAAATTCTCTAGTTCTTTCGGTGTTAGCACAGTTTTCATGTCCCTGGCAGAAGTCACACTTGATCCAGCTTTCCTGGAAGGTTTCACCGCAAATGATACATTCTGTTTCCCCTTCAACATTTTTTCAGTCCTTGGTTTTAATTTCGTTTCGACTTGTTAGTTCTTTCATTTGTGCCGTCTTGCATTAACCTTTCCTTTTTTCCATTCTTCAAGCCTGCCTCTCTTCCAGCTCAGTTCTGTTAAGGGCTTGATGAGAGTATCTCACTTCTGGCAGCTCGTCTCCTTTTCACATTAACCTCCCGTTGAGCAGCTTCTGCAATTGGTGAAATCAGTTTAATGATGCAACTAAAATAGGGAGTCAGAGGTGGTGTGGTTGAGTGAGATTTTGACGTTGAAGTTGATGCTGGATCAAGATGTTGATTGAGTGGTTTCAAGCATGAAGCAGGTGTTATGGATCCAAAAGTTGATGGTTTCGATTTTGAGATTGGGAACAGCTGGGAAGAAGTGGACGGCTTGGCAGTGCACAACGTAGGTACTGACTTAGATGCTGAAGCTTCTTGTACTTCTGGAGGCTGAGGTACATCCTCTACAGTTGTCTCAGGACCTTTAGATCCACCATTCCTAGACTCTTCAAAAAACGTATCAGAGATATCAAGACCCTTCGGATAGCATGTAGTCTAAGTCGGTGAAAGTGATCCGGTTGATGAATGCCAGTATATTCAAACCCTTTCTTTGCTAATCCATGCGGCATACCCGTGAATATCCTAATTTGACCAGTTCTACGACTTCATAGTCCATAATTCTGGAGAAAAGATTTCTGGGCATCCATCTAGAGCAAGCTTCATTACAGGCGTCCGTGAAGGGCTTCAAATCTCTTCTAATGGTTGGAGCCTATGCGTTGTATGAAGAGTGAGACCCAATTTGGAATTTATAATTGTCCGTTACTAGACGATAACGTTCTGTCCGGTACTATCCGAATTACACCGTCATTATATTGGCACAATAAATTTAAACTATGTAATAATTTTCATTGTAACTAATACACCAATCTATTATTTAAGAATAACTTTACACTATATTTAAGATATATTGTACCAATACTTCAAGTGCAAGAAAGGCATACTATCAAATTTAAGTCGATGCACAGAAACTAAACCATAGAAACGCAAAATGGTATCTGCGAATTGTACTCTTCGAGCGAATGATTCCAACTGAAAGCAGTGTTTAGATGTCGCATACAGAAACGTAACCATGTCACTCAGGTACTACCATCTGGTAGTAGATGAAAGAAACATCACTGTCCGATATTACCCGATGTCCGATACTACCCAACTCTCCCCTACTCACTCTTACTCCCATCTGTGAATATTTAAAGTGTGTAGTCCTTATCTCCTGATCCCTCATTGATCTTGACAGCTTCTACTGGGTGAGGCCAGTTTCTGTGTTCCACTTCTCGGGTTATGGTATATGTTTGGTTATCTCTTCCTTTCATTATGTTGTACAATTTAAGCGACTCCTCAATTTTTAAGGTAATGGGAGTTATTCCTGGCAGCATACTCAGTGTTTCAGTAGATGTTGTACGAAAGGCTTTTGATATATTTATATAGATGAGTCTTTGGACTCTAGTATATTTCGCTCTGTTAGAATCAAACTTCATCGCTTCAGCCCATACTGGTGCTCCGTAAGCAATAGGGGTAGTATGGCTCCCTTATATATATATATATATATATATATATATATATATATATATATATATATATATATATATATATGTATAGTCTTGAAGCTTTATGTTGTAATCCCCAAGTTATTTTGGCCGATCTGGATAAAGTATGGATTAATTTAGCACATCTTTCAACTGCGTAGTTTACATGTTGACTGAATTTAAACTTGTCATCGAGGATTATTCCTAAATACTTCATCTTCGTGATTTGTTCTAGCCGTTTGTTGTTTAGGTAGATGTTAATTATTTTTTTTGTTTTTCTTTTCGTTTCCTTCTCGATATTAACATTACACTGGATTTCTCTTCACTGACGATTATCTTTCTTCTTTCAGCCCATGTGGCTATTTTTTTTATTTGTATATTCGTGTAATTTTCTGCTTCAACTACATTTTCTGCCTTGATTATCGATATTAAATCATCTGCAAACGCTACCGCTTTTGCCGTTTCATGAAGTTAAGGTTCAGTAAGGGTTATATAAAATATTCCACAGAGTCGGCCCAATAAAAGATCCTTGTGGGCACCCTTTATTGACTTCTCTTTCTAATTTAACGCTGGTGTTTGCCATTACTAGATTAGTTGATTAAAATAGGATTTAACGAAGTTGTATACTCGTAGATTTCTTGGGAATCTGAGTTCTTTAAGAGAACATAGGATACTAGGCCATCACACGGAATCGAAAGCGGCTTTAACATCTAGGCTTACGACGACTGATATTTCTCTTGTTTTTAAGCTTTCTTCTACGAAGTCCTTCACTGACATTGCAGCATCCATTGTGTTTCTTTGTGGTGAGAAGTCATACTGGTTTTTGTTCATCAGATCATAAGAGAATACATGATGATTTATTCTGTTTACTAGTACTTCCTCTAGTATCTTTCCCCTGATGTTGAGAAGACTTATAGTTCGGAATTTTGATGGTTCCAAATTGTTCTCTTTTCCAGGTTTTATAATTGTATGTATGTATGTATGTATGTATGTATGTATGTATGTATGTATGTATGTATGTATGTATGTATGTATGTATGTATGTATGTATGTATGTATGTATGTATGCACGTACAGTAAGTATGTGTGTATGTATTTGTGGGAAGGGGTAACAATTACGCTGCATTGTGATCTAGTAGATATAAATTTTGTTTATAATCTATATCGGCGTGTTTCAAAACAGCACAGGCTGACTACACAAAGGTTCGTTCATTACTCGAACTTCGAGCAGGAAACTCCACTCGTTTCTGAACCAGACCCTCCGTGCATCACCGGTCAGAATGTGTGTTTATGCTTAATGTGGGAAAGACGATTTGCGACCTTTTTCTGTCACAAGTTTCAGTATGATTTTGCCTTTCCAAGATTCGAATTCAGACTATTGCCATTGTACACCGGAGGTCGAGACCACTCAGCAGGGCAGGAATATTGAAAGAGAAATTTTTAATAACGTATTGGAATAATTTGGTAAAAGAAAAATATCATATTTGTTATTGGATTTCTTTTTGGAAGAAAATATTAATAGTTACTCTTTTGTTCTCAACAGAGCACCAATTACCATGTCTTCACGTTCAAGAATCATCCCAGTCGCTTTATTACTACTAATACCACTTCTCATATTCTGGATGTGGTTGCTCTCCAAGGCTATAAGATCTTCATGGCTATGTCCCCGTGAATGTTGGTGTGATCCAGAGGAAGATATACTGTATTGTTCACATGCTTCTTTAAAAGAGTTACCTCAAATTTATCACAACCCTCTTTATGAATTGTACCTCCATCACAACAACTTCAGCATACTTGCAAAAAAGGCATTTGTCTCCAAAAGTATTTTGCAAATTGAATCTTTGTACCTTGGTTATTGCGAAATCTCGTATATAGATGTAGATGCATTCAATGGTCTGGTATTGCTTGACTACCTTAGTCTGGTTAACAACTTGTTAACAGGATTAAGAGTTGGTACATTTAAAAATATGACGCATTTGCAAAGTCTTCATTTGGCGTACAACAGAATTGAGAATTTAGAGGCCGGAATTTTTGAAGGTTTGACTTCATTAGAGTGGCTAAATTTAGCGCATAATTTGTTATACAGCTTGGGAAGTGGTACCTTTATTGGACTTACTAATTTGAAAAATATTTTTCTGTCGCATAACAGATTATCTACTCTTCATCCAGATGTTTTTATGCACTTGACTAAGCTGAATGCTTTATATTTAGATGAAAACAAAGAACTTCAGATTCCAAGTAACAGTTCCTTTCTGAACATACAGACAGTGGAGGAATTAGACATATCAGATTGTAATATAAGTCGTGTAATGCCCATATCATTCGAAAACGCAACTAACCTTACAAAGCTGATCCTGAGCAACAATAACCTCAAGACCATAGATGATAAAATATTTAGAGGCATGCTGAAATTAACATATATATATATATATCTGTACGGAAACCCACTGGAATGTGACTGTGGACTCTTAAACGTATGGAGATGGTGCCAGGAACATGGCATCGAAGTAGTTGAGTATGTGGAACATTTTGTATTATGTGAGAGTCCTGATCAAGTGTCGGGGTTGTGGTGGGGAGTGCTTGGAAAGGCTCAGTGCAAAAATTGAAGCATAACGTACGAAGAAGACTACAATTCTGTAGTTCCATATCACATTGAGTGGCGTAATGATTATTATTCAAGATACGACACTTTTGTTGCGTATGTTGAACCTGTAATATACATACTTTTATTTATATTTGGCGTGATTGGTAATGTAGCTGTCCTAGTTGTGATAATATGCAATTCAGAAATGCGCACTGTTCCCAACGTTTACATAATGAATTTGACTGTTAGTGATTTGTTTTTCTTAACAATTAATACCACATTTCCCTACATCACTATAGTGTTAGATTCGTGGCAAGTCGGTGACGTTTTATGCCCAATGTTTGGGTTTTTCCGGCAAACTAGTATAGGAGTGTCTCCATATTTTATATCTGTTATGAGCATTCAGAGGTACCAAGTAATATCAAGGCCTTTACACAACAGACGGCAATCTATGACTAGAATAATAACAATTGCCACCATCCTAGGAATATGGACAATATGTTCATTGTTTGCGATTCCATTTACGTTAGCTATGCATTTTAGTATACCTTGTAGTAGCTGGTTGACACGAAAATACTACCAAAAACTGGTCGTGTTTGAACTTCTCGTGTTCTGTATTTTTCCCCTGGGTATAACGGTCTGTATGTATTGTCTGGCGGCACGCCATTTAATGAGGAGTACCAATATAGCGTCCGGAGAAGTTCACAATCAAGGAAATTCGCGCAGGGGTACTACAAGAATTGTGTTGAGTTTTACATTGGTGTTTGTTGTTAGTTTGCTCCCGTATCACTTATTGTGGACTTCCATTATAAGAAGAGAACCTGACTATCACATTGAGTTGTATTACATGTACCATATGTCCACATACTTGCTTATGTTTAATTCTTGTTTTAACCCAGTAGCATTGTGTTGCTCTAGTAAGTGTTACAGAAGATACTTCAAGCATTACTTACTGAAGTGCTGTGGGAGAAAGTCTCCGACCACTGCTGATATTGCTAGGAAATGAGTAACTGAATATATTTAAAAAATGTAAAGCACGTGCATATGAAGTAAACTGAGAGATTTTGTGACCTGTACATTACATATCAGATATTAATTTTGTAATAAAAATTATAAATACACTTATATGTACTGTAAAATTCATTTTATAAACATAATTAAATAAAAGGTCTTCCAATAAGAGTGTCCTATTTTTAACATATAAGATATTGCTTGTTTATGAAGCTATAGCAGTCATATTTTTTTTCCCATGGTTACAGCAGATACCTTACAACAATAATACCGGACAGCTAGCAGTTTTGCGTGCAAACGACGCTGGTGCTGCTACCTATCTGCTGGTGTGGAGATACTCGCGAAACAAGCTGTAATGAACTGCAATGTATATTATTGCTGTTCTAGTTAATAGTTTTATTAATTAATGCTGTGTTAAAATGTCAAGGTGTATGTGTGCTGTTTATAATTGTGACAATTGCAGCATTACAATTTACTCAAAATGGTACTTTCGATTTCCGACAGTTCATAAAACGTGAGTCAACAAAATTCGTTATTAGGCCTAATGCTTTTGTCTGTGTTGATAGAACAATAAAAATTAGCGTTTTTATTTAGGCCTAATAAATGAATAGAAGTTAAAATATATTGGAAATTTTAAGGTTTTAGCAAATTAAGTTTTATTGTTGTATACATGCCTTTACTAATATTTATTACAAGCATCAGAGTACTACCATTTTTAATTTTGCAGTTGTTAGCAATGGGCATATAAAGCATTATTGTAAATTCATTCCTAATGTCAGAAATGATTTTGTCTCACTAAAGCAAAGAAATAATATGTAACAATTAATAATTACGGAAAGTAATATGAAGTATGTAATATTCTCATAATATGCACCTCTCATATAAAGTAATAATTTTACATTAAATACTATTCAACATTTCTTAAGTGTTTAATATATAATTCCACATTAGTAACTCACGTTTTATACAATAGTCCGAATCCCGCTATGTTAATATTTGTATATGTGGACGTAATTCAATTCCGCTCCGCTAGATGTCAGGTCCGCGATATTTCGCGCTCAAGCTAGTATACAGGTGTCCGGTATTATTATAGTTAGGTATTTGGTTACAGTAGTTCACAAACAATCATGAAACGTTACACCATTCCACAACGGTAGATATCTTCAAAAATTTTTGTCAAAATGACTCATTCAAAATGACTCATTCCTTTGCCAGGCATTCCTTGCATTACATGAAGTGTAGGATGTGCGTAATCGTCCCTGCCTGAGAACAATTCGACGTTTGATCGAAAAATTTGAGGCAACTAGTCCTGTCGCAAATCAAACAACGCCTGATTTCAGCAATATGGCGCCACGTGTCATACTGCTCAAAAAATAGTGGACCTTTTTGAGAGAAGATCAGGGCTTCAACATTTTGCGTGGTGGTGATGTTAACTGGCACCCGAGATCATGTGATTTAACGTCGCTGGATTAATTGGTATGGGGTTTGTTAAATCAGGGGTTTATGCCAACAGTTAATGACCTAAGGAACACTATCACGTTTTTATTCGTGAAATTGAGTCTGGATTATGTTTGTCTGTTATTGAAAATTGGAAGATCCGTACATGCGCAACCCAACGATGCAGCGACGGCCATTAACTCTTCCATACGTAATGGCATTAAGTGTGCTTCAAAATGGTAAATAAATAAATGAATAAAGGAATAAATAAATAAATAAATAAATAAATAAATAAATAAATGTATAAGTAAATAGATAAATAGATAAATAAATAACTAAGTAAATAAGTAGCTAAATAAATAACTAAATAAATAAACAAAATAACAAAATAAATAATTAAATAAGTAAACGAGTAACTAAATAAAGAAATAAATAAATATGTAAATAAATAATAAATAAATTAATTAAAAACTAAATACATAAATGAACTAAATAAATAAAAAAATAAGTAAATAAATAAATAAATAATTAAATAAATAAATAATCAGTAAGTAAAAACATAAATAAGTAAATGAATAAATAAATAAATAGATAAATAAATAAATAAATAAATAAATAACTAAGTAAATAAATAGCTAAATAAATAACTAAATACATAAACAAGTAACTAAATAAATAAACAAATAAATATGAAAATAATAACTAATAAATAAGTAAGAAACTAAATAAATAAATGAACTAAATAAATATAAAAATAAATAACTAATAAATAAACAACTAAATAAATAAATATCGAAATAAATAACTAACTAAATAAATAAATAAATAAATAAATATACTAAATATATACATAAATAAACCACATAAATTAATTAATTAATTAATCAACTAAATTAACTAGATAAATTAAAAAATTAATTAAATACATAAATTAAGTAAATAAATAATTAAATAACTAAATAATTTAATTGACTAAATAAATAAACTAAATAAATACACTAAATGAATAAATAAAATTACAATATAAATATAATAGCTATATAAATAAAATAACTAAATAGATAAATAGATCAATACATAGATCGAGAGACAGTCAAACAGACAGATATGTACATAAAATAAATAAATAAATATGTGAATAAATAAATATATAAATAAATCAGTAAGTAAACAAATAAATAAATAAGTAAGAAAATAAATATGTAAATAAATAAATAAACAAATAAATATGTAAATAATAACTAATAAATAAGTAAGAAACTAAATAAATAAATGAACTAAATAAATATAAAAATAAATAACTAATAAATAAACAACTAAATAAATAAATATCGAAATAAATAACTAACTAAATAAATAAATAAATAAATAAATAAATATACTAAATATATACATAAATAAACCACATAAATTAAATAATTAATTAATCAACTAAATTAACTAGATAAATTAAAAAATTAATTAAATACATAAATTAAGTAAATAAATAATTAAATAACTAAATAATTTAATTGACTAAATAAATAAACTAAATAAATACACTAAATGAATAAATAAAATTACAATATAAATATAATAGCTATATAAATAAAATAACTAAATAGATAAATAGATCAATACATAGATCGAGAGACAGTCAAACAGACAGATATGTACATAAAATAAATAAATAAATATGTGAATAAATAAATATATAAATAAATCAGTAAGTAAACAAATAAATAAATAAGTAAGAAAATAAATATGTAAATAAATAAATAAATCGTTAATTAAAGGAATAAGTAAAGAAATAAATAAGTAAATAATAAATAAGTAAACAAACCATGAATGAATAAATAAGTAAATAAATTACTAAATAATTACATAAGTAAATAAAGAAATAACTAAATAAATAAATAACTAGATAAGTAAATAAATAAGCATATAGGTAAATATTAGCGAATACATTTTGTAGTTGGTTGCTTTTTCAGAATGGCAAAATTCACAGAAAGAGAGTCGAAATTACT
>NC_091127.1:163965021-164135021 GCF_040183065.1 Periplaneta americana | reverse complement strand
GGCAACAGACGGGGCTCCAGCTTCATAGTATGTCAAAATAATATAATAATAAACGTATGATATTTCTTATTCTTTTGATGTTATTATTTGTAAATTTAAGCAGACCGTTGCCGCGATCCCCCACTGATCGCTCCTATCTGTTGAGGTACGAGTCACTTCCTCTTCTCTAGCCTTACAGCACACTGTGTTCGGCGGGCAGCATCGAGAGCACGAATGACGATACGCTTTTTGGAGACCTCTGCTTTTGAGCAATAAATATATCATTCAGCATGGTTCCAGATCCCCAAATCAAATACCATATGAAAGCCTTGACTCGACGTGTGCGAAATAATAAGACATTAATACATCGTGATTTATTATCGTCCTCAAAAATAACTTATGACTAAGCTGCTGATTTATGCCTATATGCCTATTTTAATCCTTAACCTCAAGGCGGAAGATTTTATGTTACATAATCCATTTTAAGACATTGTGAGTATTATATGGGAATTCTATGGTGCCTATAATTGCCTATTTCACTAGTAAATGCCTATTTGCTTATAAGTGCCTCAAAGTTGCCTAAATATCCGTATTATATGTTATACTTGAATTTACTGACCAATCTATCGATATTTTTTGAATCTGTAAATTATTTCTTTTTTATCCAGCAGAGGGAAGAAATCGAATGATTTAAAATCAACCAATAAGAAAAAAAAATGTATTTCGAAAGCCGTATTAATCATTGTGGTAGTTGACAGGGTGGTTGTTTTAAACTGTGTATCCGTTTTGTGAGTTTGTGAGTTGAGTATGGAGTTGAGTTTTCTGCTGTAATACGTGAAGTATACCGTGGAGATATGCGAAAGCAAAAGTCATCAGAAGCACTGATTGGAAAATACATTGACATTACTGCGTTCCCACTGGTTTGGTCCCCAGCTGAGATTGGATCCCTGAAGTATTGCCCATCACTTCATGTGAAGTGGAAGGGAGTTTCTCCCAATTTAAGAACATTCTTACACACAATAGACATCAGTTCTCAGTACAACATTTGGACGAATATTTAATTATTCACTGCCATAATGACATTACTATAGAAAGTAGTGTATAATGCTACGCTATGGTCTTGTTAGCCATTAAGAATTAGAAATTATTAGTGCCTAACTAAGTCGAGTCTTTTCAATTTCCGAGTTTCTGTAACACTTAACACGCATGCATTGCATACTATTTTTGGCCGATCTTAATAAGAAAATAAATTATTATTAATGATTTTAGTTTATTACTTTTGTGTACGTGTCATTCTTTTGTTTTTATTCGTGTTTGTCGATAGGTGTTATTCACTTGTTATTTACTTACCGCACGTGTGTTATAAGTTTAACTTACAAGGCCTACCAAGAACCTCGGTAAGGTTGTCAAAAACACGATCGTTTTCACCAAATTAAAGCGATGTTGTGGGGTTTGGTTATGGAGGTGTTGCTGATTAAGGCAAAGGAATTATTGATGATAATGGTAGTGTAGTTAACAAGGTTCTACACAGATGTTCAGGTGCAGCGTATACAGCAGAATATTTATCAGTCCTGATTCGATTCCCGGGAGGAAAGTGAAGATTTACCTCCCTTCCTGAGAGACGTTGTGTGTAGGCCTATCTGTTGTCTCTGCTTATACTGTGTCTTATAGTGTCGTCTTTATCCATGCGATTTCAGTACAGTTTAGTTCAAAATTGTCACGAATGTGGGCGGGATTCAGGCAGATGATAATGATGAAGATACTTATCATGTTCATGGTGATAATGTAATTGTAATCTATAATCATTTAATAGGCTAGCCGAGGGGAGCGATGTCATCAAGGAGAAGTTCAGAGTTAAAGTACTAACATAGATTAGTTTTGACTGGGACTTACGTGGTTTTTCGGGTACTCCCATATGTATTAGGGGAGACTCGTCCAATTTGGCAATATTTGTATTTTGACACAGTCTGTAGTTACATATTCTGAAATTAAACATTCCTCTATTATGGAATGTGTTTAAACATTAAATCCCAATAAACCTCTGACAGAAAATTCTACAAATCTAAATTACTTTACACATAACACACTAATAAATAACAAATGACATGTTTCCAGATTTGGTACTTCATGAGGATAAATTGGCAATAGTACAGGGGTAATTTGGCAATAGAATTAAAAAGTAAATTTTTCAAAATAAAACAGTGGTACAAGGTTTATAAGACTTAATTTACTGGGACAAGAAGTCACTAAATACCACAAAAAAAAAAAAAAGAATTGAATGGATTTTTCCGACCATTCTTATTAACTATATTGAAGGGTTGTCTTCTAATTTCTTTTGCCGATAGCCCAAATCCAAGTTCTTGCATTTTGATTACATATGTCACCAGTTTTTGATCTTCCTCAACGGTTAGAGCTAGGGGTCTTCCTTTCTTGGGAATGACAACGTCATCGGGTCCTGAGGATGCATACAGAAACCTCTTTAAGTTGTTAAAGGGTACATTGTACTTCTTACAAGTCTTATAATTAAACCATCTATCTTTCAAAACACTCCCAACCGCAGCCCGCAAATCATCTTTGGAATATTTTTCAGAATAATATTTTCGTTCCCTTGGCATATCTGCAACACACCACACACAGTGCTGCATTGAAGACTGTAAAATCTCTCACACGTATCTACTCTTAAATTTTACCATCGAGTACACATTCTTGTTCAAAGAGAGCAGCAATATATCACTATAAAGGAAAATGGCTAATTCACACTACCCTGGAGAAGACTTTTTTGCTAGGAAGAAGATAAAACGAGCTAAGGCCTGATGTGTTATTAACAGAAAATATTAATTATATAAATGGCTTACCTTATAATATGGAATCTCAGCTTTTGATATGTAATGCACAAACAAACGTAGGTAATGAACAACACTTTCTTTCCGTCTTTGTATACACACGTCTACACAACCACCACGTCAACAGGAAGTATTCAACACTTCTTTCTATTAGTAACAATATCTGCCACTATAATGCGCGGATTCGGATGAAACGAAAAATAAAAGTACAGTCAGATGTTGCACCCTATGATCGTGTCATTGAACTTCTTAAAACTCTGGAGGAAATTTGGCAATAAAAGAAATACAAGAATATTGCCAAATTTCCCATATTGCTAAATTTTCCCAGTTTCCCCTACCTACAATTAAAAAAATGTAAAGAAAGTCAATCAATATTCAGTAGAGATTTAAATTAATTAATCATTTCCATTTAGTTAATTCAATATGAATTGATTTCATTTCGTCCATTCATCCATCCATCCTTCTTTCCTTCCTTGCATATCATCTCATTGCTATATTTATGGCCCATTATATTAAACAAGACCTTCAGACTCAAAATACTAGTGCAGTTAAAATCCCCTTTTTGTTTCTTATATAGGTCCTACAGATAGTTCATATATTCATCATTAACAACTTCGTATGCGTTATCACAATCATTATCATGATCTTCATCATCAATATCATTATCGCAATAATCTCAATCATCGACACACTGATGGTTAAGAATTGATAGCTTTTTTAGCTATTAATTTGCAGAAGAACCAAAGAACTGTTTTAAAAATTAATTTTTCTCAAAATAGATAAAATTTTATATGTACTTCTGGTTTGCACGATCTTCAAATCGAGGACAAAATATTAGTTAACTATGCAATTTTCTGAACATAGTAATACTTACTTACTTACTTACTTACTGGCTTTTAAGGAACCCGGAGGTACATTGTCGCCCTCACATAAGCCCGCCATTGGTCCCTATCCTGAGCAAGATTAATCCATTCTCTATTATCATATCCCACCTCCCTCAAATCCATATTAATATTATCTTCCCATCTACGTCTCGGTCTCCTCAAAGCTCTATTTTCCTCCGGCCTCCCAACTAATACTCTATATGCATTTCTGGATTCGCCCGTACGTGCTACATGCCCTGCCCATCTCAAACGTCTGGATTTAATGTTCCTAATTATGTCAGGTGAAGAATACAATGCGTGCAGGTCCGTGTTGTGTAACTTTCTCCATTCTCCTGTAACTTCATCCCTCTTAGCCCCAAATATTTTCCTAAGCACCTTATTCTCAAACACCCTTAACCTATGTTCTTCTCTCAAAGTGAGAGTCCAAGTTTCACAACCATAAAGAGCAACCGGTAATATAACTGTTTTATAAATTTAACTTTCAGATTTTTGGACAGCAGACTGAATGATAAAATTTCAAAGGCATATTGGTTCCGTTAAGTGTTCACTTTTTATAACATGTTCCATTCGACCTACACGACCTGAAGATGCCAATCAAAATTGGCAAAAACGTTTGTTTTTAAAATCTGTGTAAATGTTATTATAATATGTTTTATTGTGTTTATGTTAAGTATTGACTGAATAGAACTCATTTTTCAATTGAATGATAAAAGCTTCTCAACCGAATAATAACAGGCAATTCCCATATTTATTTTGTGTTTAATTTCCTCCCGAGTACCATTTATATTTGTTACTGTTGCTCCCAAATTTTCGAACTTCTCCACCTCTTCAAAATATAAATTTCCAATTTTTATATTTCCATTTCGTACAATATTCTGGTCACGAGACATAATCATATACTTTATCTTTTCGGGATTTACTTCCAAACCTATCTCTTTACTTGCTTCCAGTAAAATTTCCGTGTTTTCCCTAATCGTTTGTGGATTTTCTCCTAACACATTCACGTCATCCGCATTGACAAGAAGCTGATGTAACCCGTTCAATTCCAAACCCTGTCTGTTATCCTGAACTTTCCTAATGGCATACTTTAGAGCAAAGTTAAAAAGTAAAGGTGATAGTGCATCTTCCTGCTTTAGTCCGCAGTGAATTAGAAACGCATTTGTCAGAAACTGACCTATACGAACTCTGCTGTACGTTTCACTGAGACATATTTTAATTAATCGAACTAGTTTCTTGGGAATACCAAATTCAATAAGAATATCATATAAAACTTCTCTCTTAACCGATTCATATGCTTTTTTGAAATCTATGAATAACTGATGCACTGTACCCTTATACTCCCATTTTTTCTCCATTATCTGTCGAATACAAAATATCTGGTCAATAGTTGATCTATTAAGCCTAAAACCATACTGATGATCCCAAATAATTTCATCTTCATATGGAGTTAATCTTCTCAAAAGAATATTGGACAAAATTTTGTACGACGTCAACAAAAGTGATATTCCTCGAAAGTTACTACAGTTAGTCTTGTCCCCCTTCTTAAAGATAGGTACGATTATGGACTCCTTCCATTGTTCTGGTATAATTTCCTTTTCCCAAATAGCAAGTACAAGCTTATAAATTTCGTTAGATAATGCGCTTCCACCCTCTTGTATTAATTCTGCTGGAATTTAATCGATATCTGGAGACTTATAATTTTTCAGATTTTCTTCTGAACATAGAAATAATGTATGTATGTATGTATTTATTTACATTGCAAGTGGGCAAGCACCCGGTGGCAGTGGTATATACAATATTAATAATACACAATAAAATGATAACCAATACACAATAATGTAGTTAAACTAAATGACCAGCTTTATAGATACAAGGTATTACTTCTAAGACATGGATATCATATTCATCTACCAGTGATTTTCAACACACGTACCTAGAAATTTACCTTTGTGATAAGGTAGGTGTCCCTGATATGGCCATGCTAAGGTTTAGAATTTTTATAGCAGCCATTTGGAAATAAAAATGTAAACCACTTCTTTCTTACTCGTTCTCAGTCTAATGGACTTTCTTAAAACAATTTTCTTTCCGCATAAAAATAGCTTTAATTGTCCAAAAAGTCCCAAATTCCAAAAGTCTACCTAGTGGCCATATCAGGAACATGTGCACATGATATGGCCACCCTTGTTCCATGTTCTACAAATCGTGATTGTTTTCAGTTTGATAGCGCAGTTATGCTAAAATTAAATAATTTTGATGTAAAATGAATAAGTATGACACTTAATAATCTTTTTTATAATTCAAAAGTGTAGTTAAAACAAGTTTTTCCATCAAAAATTAAATTGTTTTTCTTAAAATACAAAATTTTTGCGTAATCCCAGCTATAAGGCATGTAAATTTGCCAGGTGAGAAAATAAAAGTGAAATGAACTTGATATGGCCATGGTGTATTTGATATGGCCATATTAGGAGCAGGTAAGCTTTCACGAAAATCGTTTGATTATGAACAACTCGTAAAAGATACGCCATCAACGACAACACCAATCATCAGAACATTAAAACCTGAATGGAATACGATGGTTTTCATGAAACAAGTCTTTGAAAAACATGCATAAAACAAAGGAGACTTACCAGAGAAAAATAAGAAGGGATCACATGAAAACCGTAAAACAGGCAACTGACGCCATATTGCTCAACCTGACTGAATGGAAAACGATCAAGTGACATACCAGGGATGCCCTTTCACTCGATGCTGCTGCAATTTAGCGGATTTTTTGGTTAACTAACTCACAATAGGGGGTGGCCATATCAGGAACATGGCCATAACAGGAACACCCACCTTACTTCCGACCATGTAATTTGTATGGATGAAATAATGTGTGCACATGTGCATGTATGCATGTAAGTATGTGTGTGTATTTGTGGGAAGGGGTCACAACTACGCTACATAACGACCTAGTAGATCTAAATTTTGCTTATAATCTAGATCGGCGTATTTCAAAACAGCACAGGCTGACTACACAAAGGTTCGCTCATTATTCGAATTTCGAGCAGGCAACTCCACTGTTTCTAAACCAACCCTCCGTGCATCACCCATCTGAATGTGTGTTTATGCTTAATGTGGGAAAGCCAAATTGCGACCTTTTCTGTCACAAGTGTCAGAATGATTTTTGCCGGTTCAAGATTCGAATTCAGACTATTTCCATTGTAGACCGGAGGTCGAAACCACTCAGCAGAGCAGGAATATTGAAAGAACAATTTTTTATCCATCACCATAACGAAAAGCATGCCTTTACTAAATACTTTTGCGTTTGTAAAGTAGGCTTTTATTCAACATTACTTTATTCCACTAGTGAGATAAAGACTTTATATCACAGTTCATTAGTATTTTCCTAGTACCCGGGTACACACGTATACTTTTCCATTGAACTGTTACTCAAGAATTTAATATAGGCTATTAGTTACTAGATGTCACTACCTCTACTTCTTTATTACCATTTCTTAAATATACATACACTCAATCTCCTTCTCTTTTCTCTATCTACTACGTCGTAATTTGTGCATTGCATCCATACCTAATATGTATTTTTTTTTAATTGTAATAATTTACCTTTTGGGAGGCGAGGAGACTTGGACCCTTGAACCTGCGAAGTTGGGGTTATAAGATTTTATAACAACACGCGTTAGTCAACTGAGCTAAATAGACACAATGATTAACTACTTTATAATATTCCTCTTAAGTTTACAGAAGTAAAATGTGAAATTATTTTAATCACATTAGTCCCGTGAAAACGTCTTCTAAATAATCCCTTAAACTTCAAAAAAGATGAAAATACACGTTTAAAATGAAAAAAATATATATTAAAATTATATAATTAATTATAATTTGTTATTTATCCAACGCCTTAGATACCATTCTTCACTAATCATGGCCTCCTACATCGTAACATATCTAGTACACGTATCGATTCTAAAATCCATGCCATGATATGTGATTACATGAGGACTTATTTTCAACATATTTTCTTTTATAAAACATAATTTTTCGTTACGATCATGGATAAAATTACGTAGGGTACTTGTGAGTGTGATCTTTATTGCGCTCGTGTAATTTATGCACTCGGCTGACGCCTCGTGCTTAAATCTTTCCACACGCGCAATAAAGATGCACTTACCTCAAAAGTACCATAAATAACTATTAATAACGTAGCGGAATAACACGGTAAAAGAAAAATAACATATTTGTTATTGGACTTCTTTTTGGAGGAAAATATTAATAGTTACTCTTTTGTTCTCAACAGATCACCAACCACCATGTCTTCACGTTCAAGAGTCATCCCAGTCGCTTTATTACTACTAATACCAGTCCTCATATTCTGGATGTGGTTGCTCTCCAAGGCTATAAGATCTTCATGGCTATGTCCCCGTGAATGTTGGTGTGATCCAGAGGAAGATATACTGTATTGTTCACATGCTTCTTTAAAAGAGTTACCTCAAATTTATCACAGCTATATTTATAAATTGTACCTCGATCACAATAACTTAAGCACACTTGCAAAAAAGGCATTTGTATCCAAAAGTATTTTGCAAATTGAATCTTTGCACCTTGATCATTGCGAAATCTCGTATATAGATGTAGATGCATTCAATGGTCTGATATTGCTTGACTTTCTTAGTCTGGATGACAATTTGTTAACAGGATTAAAAGTTGGTACGTTTAAAAATATGACACATTTGCAAAGTCTTCATTTGGCGTACAACAGAATTGAGAATTTGGAGGCCGAAATTTTTGAAGGTTTGACGTCATTAGAGTGGCTAAATTTAGCGCATAATTTGTTATATAGCTTGAGAAGTGATGTCTTTATTGGGCTTAATAATTTGAAAAATCTTTTTCTGTCGCATAACAGATTATCTACTCTTCATCCAGATGTTTTTATGCACTTGACTAAGCTGAATGCTTTATATTTAGATGAAAACGAAGAACTTCAGATTCCAAGTAACAGTTCCTTTCTGAACATACAGACAGTGGAATTCTTGCGAATATCAGATTGTAATGTAAGTAGTGTAACACCCATATCATTCGAAAACGCAACCAACCTTACAAGGCTGGTCCTGAGCAACAATAACCTCAAGACTATAGATTATAATATATTTAGAGTCATGCCGAAGTTAACACGTTTATTTCTGGAAGGAAACCCACTGGAATGTGACTGTGGGCTCTTAAAGTTATGGAGATGGTGCCAGGAACATGGCATCGAAGTAGTTGAGTATGTGGAACATTTTGTATTATGTGAGAGTCCTGAACAAGTGTCGGGGTTGTGGTGGGGAGTACTTGGAAAGGCTCAGTGTAAGAATGGAAGTATAATGTTCGAAGAAGACTACAATTCTGTAGTTCCAAATGACGTTGGCACGGATGATGATTATTATACAAGATACGACAATTTTCTTACGTATGTTGAACCTGTAGTACATATACTTTTATTTATATTTGGCACAGTTGGTAATGTAGCTGTCCTAGTTGTTATAATATGCAATTCAGAAATGCATACTGTTCCCAACGTTTACATATTGAATTTGGCTGTTAATGATTTGTTATTGTTAACCACGAATACCATATTTACCAAAACCGATGAAGTGTCAGATTCGTGGCAATTCGGTAACGTTTTTTGCAAGATGTTTGAGTTTTTCCAGCACTCTAGTACAGGAATTTCTCCATATTTGATATGTGTTATGAGCATTCAGAGGTACCATGTAATATCGAGGCCTTTACACAACAGACATCAATCTATGACTAGAATAATAACGATTGCCACCATCCTAGGAATATGGACAATATGTTCATTGTTTATGATTCCATATATGTTAGCTATACATTTCGGTAATGATTGTAATGTCCGGGTTAGCTGGAAATATTACGGAAAGGTGGTCGTGTTTGAACTTCTGGTATTCTGTATTCTTCCCCTTGGTGTAACAGTTTGTATGTATTGTCTGGCGGCACGCCATTTAATGAGGAGTAGCAATATAGAATCCGGAGAAATTCATAACCAAGGGATTTCTCGGAGGAGCACAGCAAGAATCTTGTTGAGCTTTACAGTGGTGTTTGTTCTTAGTTTGCTTCCATGTCACTTATTGTGGACTTTCATTATAGGATTTGACTATGACTATCCCATTGAGATGTATTACATGCAAGCAATATCCACATACTTGCTTATATTTAATTCTTGTTTTAATCCAGTAGCACTGTGTTGTTCTAGTAAGTGTTACAGAAGATACTTCAAACATTACTTACTGATGTGTTGTCGGAGAAAGTCTCCGACCACTGCTAACAATGCAAAGAAATGAGTAACTGTATAGATTTTTTAAATATAAAGCATATGAATATGATGTGAATTGAGAGATTTTGTAATATGTACAGTAGTGGCAAAAAAAAAACCGGACCGACCCTTGTAGCTGATTTCAGAGTCACAGATTCAAATTTTGCTAGTCACAATACACATCCATCTTGTATAATTCATTGTAACAATGAAATTTATTTCATTTGTTCGATTCTTACCGTCTCTTGTTTCCTTCAGTGCCTCAGACTTACAGACGAAAAAACTTTGAGAGTTTTATTTTCATCTGGCATCAATATTATTTCTACCTCTATTCGGCAAAGATAACTGCGTATTTTTACATTAAATAGCAGTACATATCTCTGGCTTGACTATCCATATTGAAATTACCACAGTTTGAACAATACACAGCACAGGATTCTTTTGTATCACCTACAATGGTCGGTCCGGTTTTTTTTTTGCCACTACTGTACATTACAATATGAGATATTTATTTTGTAAGAAATAATTATAAATATATTTACATGCATTGTAAAATACATTTATTTTATAAACACATTTAAATAAAGGGTCTTCCAATAAGAACGTCCTACTTTTTAACATCTATATATATAATTTCAACTGGTAATGGAAATTACGGGAAAACGGCTGAACGGATTTTAATAAATGGCCCCTCATTTTGAAGCTTGGAACCCAAAGTTTTTCGAAAAGTAGTAGTTTTCAGTGAAATGTCAATTTTCCTACATAATTTTCCTATTTTCCAAAATCCATCTGTTGTCAGTTTTGAGAACTAATTTTATCGAATCACGGCCGACTTGATTGAATTTCAGAACAAAACACATACTACAATAAACAATAGGCTATTACACGAAGGCCATGACCTGCAGGATTGCCGACATATTTAGAGCTCAATTCAATTTGTTATTAAAAACTGATTCTGTAGTGTATAATAATTTTCTGAGTACAGCTATGTATTGGATATTCAAATCTACGAAACTTGAGGTGGTTTGATGACATTATTATCATTAGAAATTAAATATTATTATAGTTAATATCATGATGCATCTATTTTTCATTAGATTGTACATAATATTGATGCTATATTGATGACATGAAAGTGAAACGTTTTGAGGTTATGTAAGTAAATGTAGAGAATATCTTAATTTAGATCTTCATTTCTATAATTTACTGAGTGGCTGCTATATATAACTACAAAACTTAAGTAAGATAATAATATTGTTATTAAAAATCAAATATTTTTATACTTATTAGCCCAGTGGGGTTGGGTCTTTTTCATATACTTAATGGCGGTGTAGTGTAGATATTGATATGTGTCATTGTCTTCAGTATTGGCTCGAGAGAGCGCAAAAATTGCAGTTCCTAAGGAAAGATCAAAAGGTATTACTTACAGATAAAATAAGAGGCCTAGAAAATTTTGTAGTCTCCAGATCATTTCAGCAAGATCTCTTAGTAGGATAAAATGATTTTACGCTCTACATTTCAAGTTCTACATGCAGCAGCTATACGAAAATGCTATTGTTCGAAAGTTTAGCAAACCTGACATTTTTTTAACTTTTGCCTGCAATCCACAATGACCTGAAATAGCTACTGCTATCGTCCTGACATTGATACTTGCGTTTTCGCGTTGAAACTCAAAAACTGAAGTTGGATAGGTTCAAGAAAAAGTATTTGGCCAAAAAAAATCCATTCAGAGGGAGTATGTTTCATTATTATGGAAGCAAATAACTATCGAAAAGACAAGTATTCTTCATTGAAAATAAATCTGAAAAATTTTTATTTGAACGTCCAACGAACTTAGTTTGCAGCAGCATTTGCTGCACAAGCCACTAGTACAGTATAATAGCTACCGTGTTTATGAAGCTATAACAGTCACTTTTTTTCCATGGTTACTGTAGTTATTGACAAATAATCATGGAACATTACACCATTTCACAACGCGTAGGAATCGTTTAAATTTAATGTAAAAATGAGTCATCTGTTCTTCAAGGTGCGAGAGAAGAATTCGACGTTTGACCGAAGAATTTGAGGCAACTGCTTGTCGCAAATCAAACGATGCCTAGTTTCAGGAAGATGGCGCTCACGAAACAGTGGACCTTTTTGGGAGAAGTTCAGGTGGTTATTGTGGTAGTGATGTCAACTGGCACCCAGAATCATGTGATTTAACGCCGCTGGATTACTTCTTATGGGGTTATGTTAATTCACGTCTTTATTCCAACAAGCCAGAAACAGTTAATGACCTTGGAACATCACGTGCGTTATTCATGAAATTGTGTTTGGTTTATATTTGACTGTCATTGAAAATTGGAAGACTCGTTTACGCGCAACTCAACGAAGCCGTGGCGGCCATTTAACTGACGTTCTCTTCCATACGTAATGACATTAAGTGTGCTTCAGAATAATAGTAATTAATAAATGAATCTCTTTGGTTTATACAATCTGTTCATTTTAATAATATGACACTCTTATTGGAAGATACTTTTTAACAAAGAGGTAATTTATGAGTATGTCATCATTGATCATTTATTAAAAATAAGGCATATATGACTCTAAGAATGAAGTAAATTTTTCATTTACCTGTATCTGCATGATCTTATTTATGTCTGGTAAGACTAAAGCATCAGGATTGTTGACAAAAATTCTTGTATATTGAAAGGATATTTACCCTTTGTTAAACGCATATGAAAATGCAAGGCAGTACTAGAATTTAAATAAATAAATAAATAAAGAAACAAATAAATAAATAAAGAAAGAAAGAAAGAAAGAACGAAATAAATAAATAAAAAATAAATAAGTAAATAAATAAATATACACTGGTCAAAAAAAGTTAAGCATATTTCCAGTTTACCCAATAATACCTGATATTTATGTTTCTTTTGGTTTTATGTGGCACGTATTATGTTTACCAATTCAAACTCTTTCATTTGTTTTATTCTGCATCACTAGGTAACATCCAAATCACGGCTAGTAAACAAAGCCTGTAATTCGAGCAAAGTTCAATCAGTGTCGTTTTGCTTCATAGTGCAGTACAATGGCTCGGAACACCCTTACAATGGCAGACCGCATCAAAATCATCACTTTGATGGAACAAAACATGAGACAAGTTGATGTTGCTAACATCCTTCATGTGAATCAGAGTATTGTCTCCAGACTGTGGAGAAAGTTCCAGGAAACCCAGTCAATAGCAGATAGACCGTCCACGCAAAACAACACCAGGTCAGGACCGGTATGTAAGGTTATCTGCACGTAGCAACCCTATAGCCTCAGCTACAACTCTGCGCCATGATCTGCGCGAAGCCACTGGTGTTGTTGTAAGTAGCCAAACTGTGCGCAGTAGACTTCATGACATAGGGTTGTATGCTCGAAGACCACTCAAGACTCCAGCACTCCGTCCACATCACAGGGGTGCTCGTGCAAGATGGGCTAGAGCACATGAGAATTGGACACGAGGCCAATGGACCAGAACTTTATTCTCAGACGAAGTGAGAATGGGCCTACACCCTGACAACAACTCTATTCGCGTATGGAGACGAACAGGGGAACGAAATCATCCCTCAATGACCGTGGAACGTCACCAACAGTTTGGTGGTTCAATCTTGTTTTAGGCAGGTGTCATGTTTGGCCGCCGCACACCACTGGTTTCAATAGAGGGAAACATGACTGCTGCCGTGTATGAGAACAACATCCTCCAACCCATAGTAAGTGGTTTTGCAGAGACTGTAGGAGAAGGGTTCACTCTACAGGACGATAATGCTCGGCCTCATCGTGCTCATAGTGTGCAGCGGTATCTGGTAGAACATGGGATCCGAAGAATGGATTGGCCAGCATGCTCACTGGATATGAACTGCATAGAGCATGCATGGAGCTTTCTCAGGAGAGCCATTTCCAATCGTCCACATCACCCATTAACGATTCAAGAACTCAGGAATGCTGCCTTGGAAGAATGGGACAATTTGCCTCAGGAGAGCTTAGATGCATTGGTACTGTGTATGCCCCGTCGCATACAAGAGTGCCTCAGGGTTCGTGGAGGACCAACACGTTATTAAACAGGGTACTGAAAGCACAATTTCCTTTTCTTTGATGATGTACGAATTTCAACTTCCCTTATCTTTTCCGTTGTTTCCAAACAATGCAACTTTTTCATTTCATATTGAGTCCATTGTTAACAAACAGTGTATTTCTGCTTTTAAGTTTATTCTGTGGAACCAAGAAACCCAATTATAATTTATCTATTTTATTTTAATTAATAAAAACCGTTATATGCCTAATTATGCTTAACTTTTTTGACCAGTGTATATATATATATATATATATATATATATATATATATATATATATATAAGTTGAAACTATATCTTGGATGAAGTAATTTGAAAAATACTGCAAGTCTCAGCTGGGATTGCAATAAATTATTCCCAGAAACTGTTACATACACTAAGCAGATACTGTAGCACTATGCTTATTCACAGTGGTGGATATGCCGAAATTAATTTTATTTGAACACTAGCCGTACCCGTGCGCTCCGCTGCACCTGTTAGAAATAAGTATAAAGTAATTACGTAATTAAAATACGACGTTTGATCCAGGGAACATTCGTGTTTGATAGAAGGATAAATCGTTTAATATGTTACTTAATTGAAATTGTATTTAAATAATTAAAATGCGATCATTTTGGTCCAGAGACCACTCATTTGGTGCAATGACAATTCCTTTAACATGTTTCTTATTTGTTATTACACGCAACTATAGTTTAATGAAGATTGACATATCATTTAGTTTTATTGTGTATACTTTATATTACTTGCTATATGGTTCCATTGAATTATGATAATAACTTAATTTTAATCCTTGTTTTCTACGTCTTCAGTAAATGGCGCTTGGCCCACTATGGTTCTGAAACTTTCAAATAACTTAAATAGTAATACAGCATAAACAGTGATATGTAATTATATTTCTTTCTTTCGAAAATGTAAGAATTCACGATCTCCTATGTACATTGCCATGGAATGAATAAATGTGTTTTTTCTTCCTACTCAAAAATTTTATATTTTGCACATGGGAATTACTGCAGGAACAACAACGCTACAATCTGAGGCGGCGGTGAAAACGTATTGTATTGTTATTTTAAAAGTCTATCAGACCTACCAAATTTTGCATAGAATAAAACTTATCGGAAATCATTTTTAAAGAAACTTTTGTTACGTAACATTTTTCACAAAAAAAATAATAAGCGAGATATTTCGATTTAATTCAGGCCCCGTTAAATGAAGTATTTTGAATGCCATATAGCCTAAAATCTAAATTACAACGAACTTAACTTATATTTCAATTTTCATCGAAATCCGTTCAGCCATTATCGTGTGAGAAGGTAACAAACATCCAGACAGACAGACATACAAACAAAAATGTCAAAAAAGCGATTTTCGGTCTCAGGATGAATAATTATACATGTTAACACCAATTATTTTTGGAAAAGGGAAAATTAACAGAAAATTTTCGGCTACATATTTATTATTATATTATATTGTATTGTATTGTATTGTATTGTATTGTATTGTATTGTATTGTATTGTATTGTATTGTATTGTATTGTATTGTATTGTATTATATTATATATTATATTATATTATATTATATTATATAAAAAGTGCGTTGATAACGGATGTACTCCGATGAGAAAGTTTTTAATTTGTTGTGGGAGCTCTTGAATCTCAGAAGCAACAACCTTTACAACATAGCAACATAATCTGCTTGGCTCATTACCCAATTCTTTTTTTTTTTTTTTTGCATTGCATTTATTGCATATATAGTCTATTTGATGTATTTTAACACGATTCAATTGAGCATAGTTAAAATTTGAATTATAAAATAATGGATTGCTAAGCTAACGTACTATTACTGCATATTAAATCAATACACTCTCGTTGTTCATTAATTCTCTGAGATTAAAATGAGTGTGTACATAAATATTATTTTAAGAAATACAGAAAACGAATGTACAAAAAAGCCTATCAAATTTTCTGTGCATAGGAATAGTTTAATAGCTTTCGATTGTTGCTGTCCAAGGCCCCTTTATCGATTGTTGTTGCCCAAGGCCCCTTATAGACGAAGTCATTTGTTATTTCATTGCACCGTCTTAGATGGCGTTATCTTAATTTTAAAACTCATTTATCTCATTAAATATCAGTCCTATCAAATTTTTGAAAAGAATAAAACTTATCGTAAATCATTTTTAAAGAAACGTTTGTTATGTAACATTTTTCAGAAAAATCAATAATAAGCGAGATATTTCGATTTATTTAATTCAGGCCCCCTTATAACCCCCCTTTAAGTAATGTATTTTGAATGCCATATAGCCTAAAATCTAAGTTACAACGAACTTAATTTATATTCCAATTTTCATCGAAATCGGTTCAGCCATTATCGCGTGAAAAGGTAACAAACATACAGACAGACATATAAACAAAAATTTCAAAAATGCGATTTTCGGTTTCATGGTGGTTAATTATACATGTTAGGACAAATTATTTTTTGAAAATCGAAAATTACCAGAAACATTTCGGCTACAGATTTATTATTAGTATAGATTAGTCAATGTGTATTACTTTGTTAAGAAAATTAAACTATAATTTATTGAACGACACGCATACAATTAAACTTTTAATATTTTAGTGCTTTCATTCTTATTGTAATTGTAACTGTAAATTTAATATTAATTGTAATTGAATCGGTTATTTTTAAAACCCCGCAAGTCACTCATTTTGTCATTTTCGTTTTATGTGAAAAAGATGAAAATCGCAACCTAGACGCATCATTTTATGTTGAAACATCGCAAGTCTGGTGTAGAGAATGCTTGGTTTTGAAACCAGGTTGCCAGGCGACGATAAAAAACGAAAGATGCCAAAGCAAAATGAATGAGATGTATAAACAATTGAATACTCTTTCAAATTTAAGTATCACAATATAGGGGTGTCATTTGAAATTTCGAAGTCGGGGTGGCTGGGGGTAAGGGGATAAAAACTAATATGCAATATTAAGACTGCTTCTAAACTTACCCCTCAATATCTAAATTGACGTGTTTTTTGTTTAATTAAATCCTATTTAAATTATAGAGTTATTTAGACTGGGAAATTTTGAAATGAACGCTCTGTATAAGGTAACTATTTATATAAAAAGAAGGAAAATATTTACTTCTACGATTTTGGTCAAAAACCCAGTCCTAATGTCCCTTAAGTCACGTACTTAATGGTTTCTGGACGTAACCACTTCTCACCGCTATAGAATGTGTTCTCTGTAGGCACTGTTGATAGCACACAAGTCACTGATATAGTATTACCCGTACAAGCCGAGTGAGGGCTTGGTAGATGAGCGCGTCACTTATTCTGTTTACGAACGATACCGTCCTGCAGGCGGTACAGTCATACTTTATTGAAGCACCAGACACTAACGCAACGTCTTCTTTTTTTTTTTTCTTTTTTCTTTTTTTTTTATTTAACGACGCTCGTAATTGCAGAGGTTATATCAGCGTCGCCGGATGTGCCGGAATTTTGTCCCGCAGGAGTTCTTTTACATGCCAGTAAACCTACCGACATGAGCCTGTCGCATTTAAGCAGACTTAAATGCCATCGACCTGGCCCGGGATCGAACCCGCAACCTTGGGCATAGAAGGCCAGCGCTATACCAACTCGCCAACCAGGTCGACTAACGCAACGTCATATGATGCGACCACGTGATGCATTTGTAATAATAATAATAATAATAATAATAATAATAATAATAATAATAATAATAATGATTTATTTTAGCTGGCAGAGTTAAGGCCGTAAGGCCTTCTCTTCCACACAACCAGCAAAAAGTGTATATACATATGCATGAACTTACAAAGAATTCAACAATTTGATTTAGATGAGAGTTACATGTATACAAGAGTTATTTACGAATTAAACAACATAATACTATGAACTATTAATTAAACACTGAAATAAACTGTGTAGCAGAATTAAACTAAAATACATAGAATGTTAATATATTTCAAATGATATTAGATAATAGAAAGAGATTATTATGAGACAATTAAAATACAGCACAATCAGGATGATGTCTAAAGAAAAAAGTAACAGTGTAGTCTGTAATATTTTAAATCAGTATGATTGGAGTGAAATGCTAATAAGGTTATCTTTTAAGCTGTTCTTAAAGGTGTTTGTTGTCTTGCAGCCCCTAATACTTTGTGACAAGGAATTCCATTGACGCGAGGTGGATATTGTAAAAGATGAGGAATAACAAGATGTTCTATGAAGAGGTATATTTAGCGTGCCACAGATAAGTGATCTGGTATTTACGTCGTGGTTAGAGTATAGATAAGAGAAACGAGACGAAAGGTAATTTGGTGTTGAGGTGTGCAGAATTCGAAAGAGTAAAGACAAAGAGTGTAAAGTTCTGCGTTCTTTAAGTCGGAGCCACAAGAGACTGGATTTCATGGCATAATTGTTGCTTTGACATAAGAAAAAATCTTGTATCAATACATAAATAAATACAATTTAAAAAGTTGATATTTATTAGTGATATACTTAGTTACATATAATTTCACTTACTTGTTATAAATAATATATTTAATTAAACATAATATATAGCGTTCCGCCCAGGTATTTATGTGTACTCGTAATTCTTGTAATTTGTAATATTGGTTCATTTAACACTTGCATATCCATTGAGTGTAATTTCTAGGCCTTATGTTATTTTGTAATTATTATTTAGTATGTTTGCATTACTTTACTGAACTTGTGTTTATAGGACTATATCAATTTTTTAGTGATCTTTAAATATTAGTCTGTAATCATTAACTTGAATTACTGCAAACTGTGTCATTTTATTTTGTTTCTGGCCAAGTGGAAGAGAAGGCTTGAATAAACAAATATTATTATTATTATTATTATTATTGTTATTTATACTCACAACACAAAAAGAATATAACTATTATCATATTATACAGTAATTACATTTTGAACATAATTCACTGTAATAATATTTAGTGTTTTTATACAGGCACAATAGTTTCTGTCACACTCAGGACGAGGAGAAATTGAAGAAAATTTTATTGCAATAAACAAAAAAATAACCCATACGGAATCAGTAAGTTATGTGTAGTAAATAATAATATCAGTCACCAAAATCATGATTTTAATTTGATTCGAATCTACAGAGCTGTACTCAACTAGATTCTACTGTTTTTCTACGATCTACCTACCTATGGTAATGTCTTACGCGACAAACTGTAGGTAGATTTACTGCGTACTTTCTGACACCCGTTCACCGGGGTTGTCGGCTTGACTCTCCCAAAATCCGCAAGCTGTAAAAGCGGGCGCGCGGAGGATTGTTCATCCAGTCCGTATGCGACCAATTAAATATGGCTTTTATTCATACTTATACATCTTGATTACAGAACTTTTAACATTGTATAATACATATTCCGAAGCTTTTATTCACATGTATTTGCACGATCATCTTTTTGTTTGAGAGAATTATAGCATCAGAACACCTCATTGTATTCGTTAAATGTATATTAATGTTCATAGATGTTGTAGCAGCTTCTACATCTTTTCCAGTTGCATTTCAGAAAATATCAATTGTATTTCAGATTTGTCATTTGTATTGCAGATTGGTTAATTCATTTTCAGAAGACATTTCAATTGTATTTCACATTTGTTAATTTAATTTCAGATAGTATCATTTGTATTTCAGATTTGTCAATTTAATTTCAGATAGTATCATTTATATTTCAGATTAGTCAATTCATTTTCAGGCAGTATCAATTCTATTTCAGAAGACATCAATTGTATTTCAGATTTGTCAATTTAATTTCAGATAGTATCATTTGTATTTCAGATTAGTCAATTCATTTTCAGACAGTATCAATTGTATTTCAGAAGACATCAATTGTATTTCAGATTTGTCAATTTAATTTCAGATAGTATCATTTGTATTTCAGATTAGTCAATTCATTTTCAGACAGTATCAATTGTATTTCAGAAGGCATCAATTGCATTTCAGATTTGTCAATTTAATTTCAGATAGTATCATTTGTATTTCAGATTAGTCAATTCAATTTCAGGCAGTATCAATTGCATTTCAGAAGACATCAATTGTATTTCAGATTTGTCAATTTAATTTCAGATAGTATCATTTATACTTCAGATTAGTCAATTCATTTTCAGACAGTATCAATTGCATTTCAGAAGACATCAATTGTATTTCAGATTTGTCAATTTAATTTCAGATAGTATCATTTGTATTTCAGATTAGTCAATTCAATTTCAGATGGTATCAATTGTATTTCAGAAGACATCAATTGTATTTCAGATTTGTCAATTGTATTTCAGAAACTATCATTTGTATTTCAGAAGTTACGGTTGGCACCTTATTCTCCAATGTTAAATCCAATCGAGATCATTTGGTGTAAAGTGAAGATGTACGTAAAAACCCATTTTGGAATTCCTGACGTCATAGCTCCTGGTGTTGTAGGCTAATTTACCTACTGTAGAGAGTAAAATTGATGAAGCAACACACACAATATTGTTGGTGGTGATTGTGCTCGTGCAGTACAATTCATCAAGCTGCAGCTTTAGCTATGGTGAATATGCCTGTCGGCGCTAAAATGCAATAAAGTTGAGGATTTTTTAAATCCATTTTCCATTTTTTTAAATATATGTTAAAATCTCAAGTAGGCCTACATTTGTTATTTTGTGAAATAAAAGTGACTATGTAATCTTAAATACTGTTAGGTTTCGTAACAAGCTGTCTTTTACGGTGATGGGTTGTTATCCCTTCGCCCAACCCCCAAGCTGGAGGACCACCCCTTATCGGCTGTCCACGACTGCTTATTCAATATATTCGCAGCTACCCTCCATATCTGGAGGCCGTCTCCTCTATCCGCAACCTGAGGACGCGCCATATCACTTTTGTTGACGTCGTATAAAATTTTGTCGAAGGAATAACTACCTCTTCGCTACTAAGAATGCCGCTGAAATCCTGTATTTTCCTGAAAGTCTTGAAGTCGAATTTTTTAAGGTAAGAATACATTCACGTTATACTCTTTATAATAGAATTTAATTTAATGTCTCTTGCCAATTGGAGATTACTTGATGAGCAAATTTTATTGTATAAAATATTCAACGGTCTACTGGATAACAGCGAAATATTATCACAAATCCAATTTAACACTAGAAGATCACATTTAAGAAATCGTCAATATTGTTGTATTATAAAAAACCAAACACTTCAGCAGATAAAAAATCACCAGTGTTAAATATGTGTAATTTAATGTAAAACATAGGACCTAGATTTCAATATTTCTTACATGAAGTATTTAAACATTTTCTTATTAATATACTGAAGGTAACTGATTTTTAAATAGTATTGCTATTTATTACTGTGTAGTTGCCATGCATAGCTATATTTTACATCTTTTGGTTATATCTATATGTATCTATTTTTTTATTTCGTATCTTTCATTTATATCTATATTTATTCATTCATAGTGTTCTGTCCAAGAGCAGGTCTTTCACTGCAAACCCAACATTCCTCAGTCTTTCCTATTTTCTGCCTTCCTCTTTGTCTCCTGATATGTGTTAAAAACCTTGGAGTTTACTTTGATACGCATTTAAACTGGAATAACCAAGTAACCCATATTACCAAAAAAAGTGCTTTCCATACTACATTCCTTAAACAGCATTCGAAAATTCCTTCCGCTATCACTCAAGAAAATACTAGTGGAAACATTAGTAATGTTCCACTTCGATTATTGCGATTTTCTACTGACTGACCTCAATGTCAACCAGTCGCAAAAATTACAACGTGTTCATAATTCTTGTGTTCGCTTCGTCTGAGATGTCCGTCGCGCTGACCACATTACCCCATTCTTCCAAACTCTAAACTGGCTACGGCTTAACGAAAGTAGAAATTTTCATTCTCTTGTTCTCCTTTTCCAAGTCCTTCACACCTCTACACCTACCTACCTTGCCTCCCGTTTCAGTTACCTGTCATCATATCGTAATGTCTTCACACGCACGCAAAATAGCCGCATACTAGCCATACCAACACATAAGACATCATCGTATTCATCATCATACACAATCTCGCTCTCGCGCTTGTGGAATACCCAACCCAGTGACACCAGAGACTGTCGGAATTTCGTAGCATTCAAAAGCAAACTTATTAAGCATTTTCTTACTGCGTAGAGTAGGTTTAATTTTTACTTAATTAATAAAAAAATATTTCTCTCTTCTTAACTTTTACAATAAACTGTCTAGCTTTTATTAATCAGTTAATTTTTTAGTACTTTGACTTTTATTGTATTTGTAAATTTAATATTAATTGTAATCATAATTGTAATTGTATTCTTAATATTGTAGTTGTAATCCCCTGGTAGAGGGGAAGAGAAGGCCTGATAGCCTTATCTCTACCAGGTTAAATAAATAAATAAATAAATAAATAAATAAATAAATAAATAAATAAATAAATACATAAATAAATACATAAATAAATAAATAAATACATAAATAAATAAATACATAAATAAATAAATAAATACACAAATAAATAAATAAATACACAAATAAATAAATAAATACACAAATAAATAAATAAATAAATAAATACATAAATAAATAAATAAATAAATAAGTAAATAAATAAATACATAAATACATAAATAAATACATAAATAAATAAATAAATAAATACATAAATAAATAAATAAATAAATAAATAAATAAATACATAAATAAGTAAATAAATAAATACATAAATACATAAATAAATACATAAATAAATAAATAAATAAATAAATAAATAAATAAATAAATAAATAAATAAATAAATAAATAAGTAAAATGATCCATATATCTTAATGTCGTCTGATACCTTCTTCTACCCCGAACTCTTCTCCCGTTCACCATTCCTTCCAGTGCATCCTTCAGTAGGCAGTTTCTTCTCAGCCAGTGACCCAACCAATCCTTTTCCTCTTCCTGATCAGTTTCAGCATCATTCTTTCTTCACCCACTCTTGCCAACACAGCTTCGTTTCTCATTCTGTCTGTCACTTTACGCGCTCCATCCTTCTCCATATCCAAATTGCAAACGCTTAGATTCGCTTTTCTTCATTTCATCTTAATCTCTGTGTCTGTCTTTTATTTACGTATGTATTTGTCCGTTTTTTTTTTTTCATTTCTCATTTGTAAACATATCTGTATCTTGCATTTGTAATCTATTTTTATCTCTTTTTCATGTTATCTCCATTTTGTTATGTCCTAAGCAAATATTTGTACTGTCTATTGTAATTGAGGCTTTGCCCTGTTATAGACATAAATAAATTAAATTAAATAATAGTGTCATCACATTGATAGCTATCCAAATCTTGTATTTATCCTAATCAATTAAAATGAACAAAAAAAAAGAAAATGTAAATTAATGTTGGAAATATGCATAATAAAATTTAAAAAAAATAACGATCTGTAACAATATGTGGTGGCTATCAATACGATAAGAATTTACTGAAAAATAAATAATATACAGTGATTATATTATAAAGATGAATAGAGATGGTGATTGATGATGTTCAATTAAGATTTTTAAATGGTTGCTTCAATTGTCTGAAGAGTCTTTTCAGGAGCCTTTAATTTTCTGAGAATCTGCAATGTAAATTTAGGAATTCTTCCTCACGGACCCAACATACATCCAATGACATTCCATTAAAATTAAATAATGTGAAACTAGGAACCAGCACACTAGAGTGGGTGCTTAGGGAAGCCACCTCATCAAGATTTTTTTTTATTTTAGTATGTTATTTTACAACGCTTTATCAACAGCTTAGGTTAATGTAAAAAACCTCCTACATCTATATTAAGTATTAAATTACATAATTCTGATTGTTGTCTTATACAGTGTAAATGTCCGATTATTAAGGAGTCCTCTGAAGTTAAGTATTTAGGCATAATTTTCGATAATCATTTAAAATGGAACCAACACATTAATTACCTTTGTAATGAATTACGTAAAATAATATATTATTTTGTTTTATTGATGAATTACTTGTCAATAAGTTTATTACGCACAATATATTTAACTTTATTTCAATTGGTAATTATGTATGGAATTTAGGATGAGGTAGCTCATTTAAATCCAATTTTAATCCATTTTATTTATTATAGAAGAAAATAATTATTAAAATATGTCTTCATAAGCCTATTGATTTTCCATCTCAAAAATTGTTTCTAGACTTTAATGTACTTAACATAAGACAAGTTAATTATATTGTATTAATAAAATTCATACATAAAAATCGAAATAATTTTGAGTTGTATTCTCATAGTTATGAAACTAAACGTATGAATTCTTTAAGATTGTTTGAACCAAAATGCACCACTGTTACAGTATTTAATCATAGTAGTAATTTAGGCCCAAGAATATATAACAATTTTATATTTAAATATCCTAATCTTGCCAATCCTAATAGTTCTAGTATTAAATTTAAAAAGTTATGTATGGATTTCATAAAAATTAAAAAATTGTAAATTTAAATTTATATACTATAATTGCATAGTAGACATAAGACAAATTGTATTGTATAATTATTAATTTCAATTCAGGAATCCGCCCCTGAGCACGAGTTCTGCTCTTTCAGGGGCAAATTTTTCTGTGCATATTATATTTTATGTTACAATTATTAGCAAAATAATAAACACATAAATAAATACAGAATAGCTGTACGTAACGATCCCAACAGTAGGTTTTTTCCATTCTCTCCTTCCTTCCACCTGTGTCTTAATTTTTTGATTGTGACAACCAGCAATGGAAAAAGTCCAAACCCCTCACCTAAACATTAATAAATGAATAAATAAATAAATTTTGATAGGCCTAATATTAGAACTCCGCAAGGCTAATCGTTAAAAATTCTGAGCACTGTGGCTGTGTACACGACGCGACGTGTGGTTTCACAGCAGGAAGAGGAAGAGGACGCTGCAACGAGTTCTGAGATAAGGACTGCAGGTCGTACGGCTACTGTCATCTGTTGGATCACAGACTCCGCCGTCCTCGAGGACTGTGTCTCTCAGAGCTGCACCGTCACTATTGAATGCCACTTTGATCCTGGGTGAATCAATTGCCGATGAAGGAAATCAAATATTTTACTTTGGTAAGTGGTTTCGTTTGCTGTAATGGTCCAACGATCTCTTAGCTTTCAATTGTGAGTAATTTAAATACTACTTCCAGAAATTATCATATTTCAACTAGTTTAGATTCCCTGTGAAGTGAATGAATAGTAATATACGTTACAAGAGCGGTATGTTGACGTTTTCATGGTCGAGGAAAAGATTGAAAAAGCGAAACGTAGTTGAGCATTTTTAATTTCCGAGAACGTGAAAACAAACATAGGCCCTAACGCTCGTGTATCGTACATTATTTTGTGCGAAGATCGTTTATTACATACCTGAAAGACGAATTTCTAATTAGTTGCAATAAAATCTCCATGTTGGTTTCAGTTTAATGACGGCAACTTCGGAAAACCAAAATATCTTTCTTCAACATTGTTGCTATAAAATGTTTTCTGTGTTTACTATACTCCAGCAGGCCGTGATATACGTCTGTCTTTTCTTTCCCCCAGTCTATAAATGCGAACTTAAACAAACGGTAAGGTTATGTAATGATTTATTTTTCATTTTAATATTTTAACAATATTATTTATATAACGTATTGTAGTAATAACATCGGCATCTGGAATCTCGTTGATTTTTTCACGGCTTCCTTAATGTTACTTGTATGCAATAAGTTTCGTGGAGTAGTAAACTTTACTTAATTTTTGCAAATATTTAAAAACAATAATTAACATTGCAATTTAGGTGAAATTGCAGTGGTAAGTTTCAAATTTATAATTATTACTGTGTTAAACGTCTCTAAAAATAATATGTTAAAAGCCTAAAGCAGTAAAATGAATGTCGCGCTTAAGCGGTAAGAAGAGGGAAATTGTTATGTGTGTTACGTTGGGAATACTGAATGTGGTATTTCACACTTACCGCGTATTGGTTCTGTGCGGAAAACAAGCAAATACGCATGATGTCGCACAAAATAATTTTCTTTTCAAAGTCTTATTCTGTTATGCAAGTAACTTGATGAGGTAGAGTGAAATCATGGCATATATCGGAACCGGGATACCTCACGACTAGAACTAAATTGATGTTTCACGAAGTTTATATAGGATGATGTCATTCTCGTAGATACAACCCGGTTCGTAACCTATCTTCCACCCCGCTCCAAGAAGCAAACCAAAGTCGACAGAGTACTTTGTGAATTCATAGTAGGCTTAGATAAATGAATCCAGCTGGTTTCAAGGGTTAGCGTGTCACAGTGTTTAAGTGTACGAGGTTACGTGTATCTAAGTAAAAAGTTGCAAAGGCGAAGACGAAACATTCGATTCGCACAGAACTAAAAATTACAAATGATAAATTAATATTGGAAATAACATTCTTACCATAAACGAAGGAAAAATCGTATTTAAGTATGTGAAATTTAAATAAAAATGTGAAAAGTAGTATAATATATACAGGGTGAGTCATAAGTATATTTGGAAAACGCGTGAGCGTGCTCCTGGATAAAAAATAAGAACAATTCCTTATATGAAAATTTGACGGAAAATGCTTATTTATTGCAGAATTGTTCATACTTTATTTTTGTTCTTTTTTGTTGTGTCACAAGTACATGTTTGGAAACTCGTCATTTAACGTTTACAAAAGGTGCTCAACGTGTCCCACTCCATTGTTTACACATACCTGAGCACGACGTACACACGAGTGGCGAGTTCGCTCAAAAGCCATGTTGTCATCACGGATGAATTGGCATGCATTTTCAACACGTTAAAATAGCTCCTCTGCATCATTCACTCATGTTGCATAGACGACAGCCTTCAAGTGACTCGAAAGGTAAAAATCTAATATGGTGAAGTCAGGTGATCTGGGTGGCCAAGGCACTGTATCACCGCATCCAAACAAAACAAAAAATATGTACTACTGTCTTGTCTCTGTGTTGTTTGTAAACAATAAAAAAAAGATAAAGGTATCCCCGTAACATGCCATGAAGACATTTGGGGGGCATGGAGGTAGAGCCCCATGCTTTCCATGACCTCGGGACTAGAATGAGGTGGTGTGGTCGGCACCACGCTCTGACCGCCTTTTACCCCCGCGAAAGACCCGGTACTCAATTTTATAGGAGGCTGAGTGAACCTCGGGGCCGTTCTCAAAGTTTGGCAACGAGAAAAAATCCTGTCACCACGTGGGATCGAACCCCGGACCTTCCAGTCTGTAGCCAATCGCTGGTACAAAATCAAAACAAAAACAACACAATAATATGATCAGATACTTATGAAAACAAAAGTCACTATTACTATTTTTTTTTCAGTAAATAAGCATGTTCCATCAAATTTTCATATTAAGGAATTGTTCTTTTTTTGATCCAGAAGCACGCTCACGCGTTTTCCAAACATACTTATGACTTACCCTGTATATTTAGTATATATATTTATTTAACGTGGTGTCGGCCTGGTTGGCGAGTTGGTATAGCGCTGGCCTTCTATGCCCAAGGTTGCGGGTTCGATCCCGGGCCAGGTCGATGGCATTTAAGTGTGCTTAAATGCGACAGGCTCATGTCAGTAGATTTACTGGCATGTAAAAGAACTCCTGCGGGACAAAATTCCGGCACATCCGGCGACGCTGATTTAACCTCTGCAGTTGCGAGCGTCGTTAAATAAAACATAACATTAACATTTAACGTGGTAGAGATAAGGCCATCAGATCTTCTCTTCCACTCTACCAGTTCAGGCGACTAGAATAGTAACATAACATAAAACAGATGTCAAATGTAAATTTAAGATGGAAATGTCTTCAAATATAAGTTTCCCACAATGAGACATTTTGTTAAGTGGTTATTTTACGACGCTTTTTTCAACTGCTATGGTGATTGAGATGGTGATAATGCCAGCGAAATGAGTCCAGAGTTCAACGCCGAAAGTTACCCTGCATTTGATCGTATTGATTTGACGGAAAGCACCGGAAGAAACCTCAACGAGGCAACTTAATACAAAACGTCTAACTTGAGAGATTTATAAAAGTGACCGAACAATGAAAACGAAGCATTCTAGAACTATCAGGAGTAATTACAATTATAGTAAAATATAGAATCAATATAAAATGGAAACACGCTTCTAGTATAGCCCTTAAGAATATGTGTTATGCACTGCTTGTTAAAAATATATTCTAAAAGAACGGGCGCTTCTTTCCGAACAAGAAAAGGACTAATGCCACTCTTTCTCTCAACAGATCAATCATCAAAATGCCTTCAAGTGTGACAATCATCTTATTCGCCTTACTGCTACTAATACCAGTCCTCACATTTTGGATGTGGTTGCTCATCCTGGTTATACATTCCTCATGGTTGTGTCCCATTGAGTGTTGGTGTCATCCAGAAGAACATCTGGATTGTTCACATGCTGCTTTAAAAGAGATACCTCACATTCATCACAATATTTATCACAGCCCTATTTCTGAAGTGAACCTTGATCACAACAACTTACGCGGACTTGGAAAGGAAGCATTTGTTTCCAAAAATATGTTTCAAATTGAATATTTGAGCCTTAAATATTGCAATATCTCGTGTGTTGAAGTAGACGCTTTCAAAGGTCTCGTATTGCTTCGCCAACTTAACCTACAGCACAACTTGTTAACAAAATTAGAAGTTGGTATTTTTAAGAATATGACACAGATGACAGATCTTCAGTTGGCTTACAACAGAATTGAGAATTTGGAGGCAGGATTATTTGAAGGTTTGGCGTCATTACGCAAGCTGAATTTAGAGCATAATTTGTTAAATAGCTTGAAAATTGGTGCCTTTATTGGACTTACTAATTTGAGTAGACTTAGCCTATCGCACAATAGATTAACAACACTTGATCCAAATGTGTTTATGTATTTGAGTAAGCTGAATTATTTGCCATTAGATGGAAGAAAAGATCTTAAGATTCCAAGTAACAGTTCCTTTCTTAACATAGAGAAAGTTGAGGACTTACACATGTCAGAATGTAATGGAACTTGTGTAATGCCAAGATCATTCGAAAACACAACTAACTTTACAGTACTGGATCTGAGCAACAATAAACTCAAGGTCATTGATGAAAATATATTTAGAGTCATGCCGAGGTTAAGAGAATTACTTTTGTACGGAAATCCTCTGGAATGTGACTGTGGGCTCTTAGAAGTGTGGAGATGGTGCCAGGAACATGACATCATTGTAGGCGAGGAGAGAGAAGTTCCAAGATGTGAGAATCCTGAACAATTGTCAGGAATGTGGTGGGGAGTGCTGGGAAAGGGTCAGTGTACAAATGGAAGTGTAACGTTCAAGGATGGGTACAAGGCTGTAGTTCCAGATTTCGTCAACATAAATGAGTTGTATTTTGTAAGGTACAGAAGTTTTGTAACGTACATTCATTCTGCAATATTCATATTTTTATTTTTATTTGGCACAGTTGGTAATGTGATTATCTTAGTTGTGATAATATGTAATTCAGAAATGCACACTGTTCCCAACGTTTACATAATAAATTTGGCTGTTAGTGACTTATTCTTGTTGGCCACGAACACAATACTTGCTCACATCGATGCTGAGTCAGAATCTTGGCAACTCGGTGAGGTTTCATGTAAGTTGTTTGGTTTTATTCGGCACTCAAGTATAGGAGTGTCAGCGTATTTGATATCTGTTATGAGTATTCAGAGGTATCAAGCAATATCGATGCCTTTATACTGTAGAAGTCAATCCGCGTCAAGAATCGTAACGATCATGTCCGTCCTGGGAGTCTGGACTATATGTTCACTGTTAGCCATTCCTTATACGTTATCTATGCACGTCGAAGATATGGTATGTGTTGTCAATGGCAGTTGGAAGTATTACCAAAAGATAATCGTGTTTGGATTTCTGGTGTTCTGTATTCTTCCTTTGGGTATAACAGTTTGTATGTATTGTCTGACGGCTCGAAATTTAATGAGAAGTACCAATATAACATCCGGAGAAATTCACAACCAAGGAAAATCGCGCAAGAGCGCCGCAAAAACTGTGCTGAGTTTTACAATAGTGTTTGTTGTTAGTTTCCTTCCATATCATATATTGTTGATGATCATTATAAGAGATAACTATGACTATTCAACAGAATTAATGTTTTACATGTACAATATATCCACATACTTACTAATATTTAATTCGTGTTTTAATCCGGTAGCACTGTGTTGTTCTAGTAAGTGTTACAGAAGATACTTCAAGCATTACTTACTGAAATGGTGTGGGAGAATGCCACTGACTACACCAGATATTACTAATGAATGTGTAGGATTATAAATTTTGTATATGTCAGATGAAAATGTATTACGTAAATTAAGAAAAATTATAATTTTCAGTTAATGCAGTATAAAGTCTTATTTTGTATAAGATATTTATTTTATTTTATGAGAATTTTTTTAACCATAGAAAAGGTTAAATATTTAATATGTTATTCCTTATTTATCAAATGTTTGTATATATAGGTCTAATTATGGAAATAAATGAAATTTTATCCATTCGTATCTGTACAATTGTCTTATGATAAGATAAAAGAGAGTTATTATTGACGTCATTTGTGAAATAGAGATTAATAATTGTTTAACGCATATGCAAGTGCGGCGGTAACAATAGAAATAACGAAAAATATCAAAGTTTTTAATATAACATTGACATGAAATACTACCACTACCACTACTACCAGGTTTACAACGAAGAACATATACAGGTTGTATCTACATTGGTGTCAAATATTTCGGGGACATGTTCCTAACACCAAAACATTACAAAAGATTCATATGAACATTGGTCTCAAAATAATTTATTTCAGAGTTACAAGACAAAATTCAATGTTACAAAAATTGCTTGGAGTGGCTTCCTCCTGCTTCGATGTGTCCCCTAAACCTGCATTACATGCTCTGGTGGCGTATTTTGTTGAAAATTCCTGGAGTGTTTCGTATTTCGTGAAATCCAGTTTGGATACGCTCTCAGAATATCAACATTAAGTACAGGAGTCGCATAAACCAGGGGCTTTAAATGTCCCCAGACGAAGAAATCCATTGGATTCAAATCAGGTGATCGAGCAGGCCATGCAATGAATCCCCGTCGACCAATCCATCTTTGGGGAAATCGATCATTAAAAAAATTACGAACTATCAGACTGAAATGAGCTGGAGCAGCATCGTGTTAAAACACATTCGTTGGATGACGTCCAGAAACACATCATCAATTAAATGATGCAAATCATTTCGTTCTGTTCACTCACAGAATACATTTTCTTCTGATTTCTTTGCTCTACAAAATACAAACAAACAAACAAAAAACCATAAAACAATCAGCGGTCAATGAAGGGTCAAATCCTTTAATAACTCCCTAACGAATGGTTTTCAGACCCATGTTTTTATTAACTTTTTTAATTGTTTTGATGTTGGGAACACGTCCCCGAAATATTTCACATCAATTTAGATACACCCTGTATTAATAATGTTGAAGTACTAGTACTAGCAGCAGCAGCAGTAACATTACAAATTCTAATAAGGAAAAGAAGAAGAATAATAGATATGTCGCGAAGGACTATTATTGAAACTTATGTAAGTTACCAGTTAACCCGGAAGAATTGAGAATAGCCATATTTTGGGTAATATGTTTCGGTGCAATGAGTTTTGGTGAAATGTATTATTTTAATGATGAAGGGAGCAGTAGAAACCTGACAATAATCCTGGTTAGTTGAACTATATCTTAGAGGCATATTGCAAGTAGAAAATGAGAATAAATGCCATAAACGTATACAATAAGACTTATAGTTAAATTAAAATTTTTAAATGTTTTCTTTGAAATTAGAAGCAATTAGTGAAGTGTATTGAGATCGACTATTGATCAGATTTTTTGTATTCGACAGGTATTGGAGAAAAAATGGGAGTATAAGGGTACAGTACATTAGTTATTCATAGATTTCAAAAAGGCATATGACTCGGTTAAGAGGGAAGTATTATATGATATTCTTATTGAATTTGGTATTCCCAAGAAACTAGTTCGATCAATTAAAATGTGTCTCAGTGAAACACACAACAGAGTCCGTATAGGTCAGTTTCTATCTGATGCTTTTCCAATTCACTGCGGGCTAAAGCAGGGAGATGCACTATCACCTTTACTTTTTAACTTCGCTCTAGAATATGCCATTAGGAAAGTTCAGGATAACAGGCAGGGTTTGGAATTGAACGGGTTACATCAGCTTCTTGTCTATGCGGATGACGTAAATATGTTAGGAGAAAATACACAAACGAAAGAGAATTAGCGAAAAGTCACGGAGGCTGGAAATCCAATACTGTCGCAGAAGGTTATGTTCTATTACTATAATAATTAGCGTTAATTGTAAATAATATTCAAATAAATTAAATTTGTCATCTCGTTTTTCAATGTCTAATTTAATTTCAATGTTATCTCTGTAGGTACTATTTATTTTCTTTATTTGATATTTTCAATACTTTCTTATCAACGGTGCACCAGTAAAAAATATGTGTTTATTTGTACTTTCAATGCGGAATCTAACCATATATTTTAAAAATATTTTTTCGTGGGCAAAGGCGTCTTAATGAAGAAAAATCTAAATTTCTTCATCTCCATAAAAAGTAAGAAAAACTGTTTACATGTCATTATAAACTTTAATTTCTCAGCACCAAAATAAATCGTGATTTTGATCATTGGGTGAAAGGGTTTCGGAGCGAAAACAGTTTAAAGTTGCTAATTTTATAAAAATACGATAAATTGAAATATTTTTAATTTAAACACTATGAAGTTCTGATGCCTCAAACTTTGCACAAAGCATTGTATCACAGTTGTCAACGGACAGAAAAAGTTTCATTGTACCGTATTTAAAAATTGCAAGGTCAATTTTCTCTACATTTCGGTCAATTTGAGATGGAATAGCCCATAGAGAGTGTTAGTTAGGAGGCCGGAGGGAAAAAGACCTTTGGGGAGCCGAGACGTAGATGGGAGGATAATATTAAAATGGATTTGAGGAAGGTGGGGTATTATGATAGAGACTGGATTAATCTTGCACAGGATAGGGACCGATGGCGGGCTTATGTGATGGCGGCAATGAACCTCTGGGTTCCTTAAAAGCCAGTACTCGTAAGTATGGACAAAAATCACGATCTTACTCGCAATAGTTACTGAATGAGAGATTGTTAAAGTTTTTTTCTGAAAATCTATGAACTTTCCAGCAATATGGTATTACAGTTTTTGTTACATACAATATGAGTTATTCGCTCTGAAAATCTATAGGGTTAATTCACTTCCACCCTGTGTAATAAAATGTATAAAATGTTAGGAATTTAAAGGCGCGTCTCCACTATTAAACATTTAACAAGAACATGTTAAATGCTAAGTTGTTTACCGTTAACATCCCAACATGTTGATCGAAAATGTTAATGCTAATTTCATTTAACACTTTGTCCACGCTGTTAAACATGTTAAACTTGACTTTCTTTGCGTAGTCCGCCATAAACAGTCTATGAGATTTTAATATAGATAGTGTTTTATTTTCAAACCTTGGAGAATGGACTCAGATGATGATCTGATTTTTGTAATTGCCTCTATTGCTTGTTACAAGGCTTTGAAAAGGAAGAAAATGAGAATGTGGATGCGACAATATCTTAGTAAAAGACACAATGCAGGATACATTCTAAACGAGCTTAAAGTTAAATACAGTATCGATTTGGATTCAAAAACTTGCTGAGAATGTCAGAACACGATTTTAATATAGTGCTGCAAAAATACTTCCTGTTACATCAAAGAAATACACAATTTAAGAGCAGCCATTTCATCTCAATTAAAAAAATTACAGCGCGATTGATTATCATAGGACCTACGACATGATAGATGTTAAAGGAGTGGGTAATATCGTATAGTTATTCTTTCCTAAGTTTTACGAACGTTAACATACATCACCAAATACGACCATTACTGACGTCAACATAGCATTAACGTTTAGCGTACGACAAGAGTGCGAAAACTCTCTATTGTATTCTCGAGAACAATTAAATAATAATTCCAGTTGTCTAAAACAGTCAACCTTCTTAGTTTTGCCCGTGTATTCTTTTGCAGACACATCCCACAAACAAGGCCTTTCCATCAGTGCATTAATTTTATTCTAATGTATTTTCTTTCGTCCACTCCATTACTTCGAACAACTTACGTACAGCCAACACCAATGATAGTATAAAAATGATCAAGATACGCGCCACAAAATCGGAACTTATAGTTGTTGCTATGGAAACTGTACGAACTTTGCCGAACTGTACCGATGCTGCACGAGCAAATGAATTGACTTGACATGTTTTCCATTTCTGCTGGAAAACACGCCAACATGTTAAAAGTGTTAAATTCAACATACTTAGTTAACATGTTAAGTCAATTGACACTTGAAATATCCATATACCTGTTAAATTCAACATGTTATATTTACTAATATGTTTTCGCGGGATATCAGCCGAGTTAAGATTTTGGAATGCTCCAAGCTTTCGACTGCTATCTCTGCAGCCATCTTCAGGGAAGTGATGTCCGAACAGAAAGTCGAAAGTTTATATAGATGTTAGGCTGTCTCAGGTGAAACGGGATTGGTTGGCGGATCGGCCAATCCGGGGCCGGGAATTGTCATCGCTCGTAAGCTCCGCCCCTCCCGGGATTCCTGCGTGAAGTTTGGCGGGCGGCGAGCCCTGTTCCGCCGGTTGGAATCGGTTGCCGTCCTCGGTCCGTGATCTTCATGACCTTGATTGTAAGAGGGCCTGAGTTGGTCTAAGGCCGGTGTCCATGCCTGACTGAGCTGGAGTCCACTGTCTCTGTTAAAGTTGTTTTTCTCCAGCTTGATCTCTATGGCCTCCTTGATTGTACGATCCCAGTAGTGGCTTGATTTGTTAATGACCTTGGTGTGGTCAAACAGTATTTTATGCTCCTTTTCTATGCTGTGTTGCGCCACTGCAGATTTTTCCGGGTAATACAGCCTCAGGTTCCTCTTATGTTCTTTGATTCTGTCTTCTATTGTGCGGCCAGTCTGCCCTATGTATACTTCGCCGCACTCGCATGGAATCTTGTAAATCCCTGGAGTCCTTAAGAGGCTGTATTACCCGGAAAAATCTGCAGTGGCGCAATACAGCATAGAAAAGGAGCATAAAATACTGTTTGACCACACCAAGGTCATTAACAAATCAAGCCACTACTGGGATCGTACAATCAAGGAGGCCATAGAGACCAAGCTGGAGAAAAACAACTTTAACAGAGACAGTGGACTCCAGCTCAGTCAGGCATGGACACCGGCCTTAGACCAACTCAGGCCCTCTTACAATCAAGGTCATGAAGATCACGGACCGAGGACGGCAACCGATTCCAACCGGCGGAACAGGGCTCGCCGCCCGCCAAACTTCACGCAGGAATCCCGGGAGGGGCGGAGCTTACGAGCGATGACAATTCCCGGCCCCGGATTGGCCGATCCGCCAACCAATCCCGTTTCACCTGAGACAGCCTAACATCTATATAAACTTTCGACTTTCTGTTCGGACATCACCCTTCAAAATTTTCTCCCTTCAAAATTTTCTAGAGCTCCTTCAGGGGAGCAGCGTAACCCGGAGTGAGACTAGTGGCCAACAGGCTTGGAGCTCACATATTTAGTTTTGTACAGCCCCCAACCCCTTGCAAGGACGCGTTTTGCGTACCTTTTAAATTTTCCTCCCAATTCTCCTTAGATTTTTCGATTTTTCGACTTTCTGTTCGGACATCACTTCCCTGAAGATGGCTGCAGAGATAGCAGTCGAAAGTTTGGAGCATTCCAAAATCTTAACTCGGCTGATATCCCGCGAAAACATATTAGCGAACCAACGCCGAGAAAGCCTCAAATCATACATGTTATATTTAACATGTTGTTGTTAAATGTTTAATAGTGGAGACGCGCCCAAAGATGTATGTGGCAAAACAGATGGCATGTAAGTCGTAGTGCTGGAATTCGAGTCCCGGTTACTTGAAATAAATTTATAGGTTCATATTCCTTCCACGAATTTAGTTCATCATCGGCTAGTTGAACTGTCTGGTTGTATCCATATTTCATCATGTGATTAGTATATGCGCGCGTATTAATACAAAATTCAAGTAATTATTTTCTTCTCGTTCCACACTATCAATTATTTATTAATCTCGTTGTTCTTTCTGCTTCTTCTTCATATATTTCAATATTTTACTACACTACACTGTTAATAGCATCTATTAGATGCAATAATATCCGATAAGAAGACTGATTTCTATCGTAATAATAGCTTTCTAACCCCAATCTTCCAACTGAAAAGTACTCCATTACAAAACAGACCTTTATTAGTGTTACAATAATTGGCCTTGTGGTAAATTGATATCCAGGTGTATTAGCTATCTACTATGTATAATGATATCTGTCCACAAAGTCACATACCGCAACGCAATAATGGAAAATAAATGGCCAGTTTGTCTAAGTAATGTTTAATTTTGCTTAACGAATGTTAAATTAACAGTCTGTTTATTTTTAACGCTTTATTAATGTATTTTCCATTTGTTCAGCATAATTTTGTTTAAGATAACCAACACTATAACGTCTGTTAGCACCAACCCCGGGCCATAAGCTTGAAACGGTGGAACGAAAAAGGTGTACTAGCACAGTCTACTATATACAGTCGCGAAGCCCAATATGTAGTAAAAATGCAAACATGGATAGTTGCCCACCACTAGGATCGCTACTATCGCCTCATCATCGCAGATCTCTCTCCTAGCAGCCGACAAAATATGTTACACTTTCGTTGTGTTCTTTTGGAAAAATTAACACGTTCCTTCCATTATTGAAATATTAAATGCATAAAGTTAATTTATTATTTTAATGCAGTATATTAAATTCCACCATAAACTCGAAGATACCTGCAAGAAATAGGTTAATATTATTTTTGTTTGTGCAACACGAACTGAAATTTACTATAATCCTTCACTCATTCAAGATTATAGCGATAATTAACTATGAAACCAATAAATATTAATTTGCATTTCCCTTTACAACCATAATAATGGAAATATGAATTAATGGATTAACTTACGTGTACCTGTACTTGTAGTGTAGGCTTACGTAGTTAAAGTGGGATGAGGTTAAGCAATAATAATCACACCAGAATTGGAAAGAAAACGTGATTAATAAATTTTATTGTAACAGACTACGTCTCTAGTAAACAAATAAAAATAACAACAAAATTAACAGCCATAATTAAAAACATATCCTTTGAAAAAAGAGTAGGCCTAGGCAATAATAATCCCACCAGAACTGAAAATAAAACGTGATCAATAAATTTCATTAAAACATACTTAATTTTTCTACGTCTCTAGTAAAATATTATTATTCCAATTATTGTATTTTAGCCATTAACATTTTCATTACAACCTATAACGAACATTTCACAAGCATGCTAGCACTCGATGGAAATACGATTCAGTCCAAAGTCGACCGTGGACAGTCTATTGTTTCTAGTTGCTAACCGCTTGGAGCGCTTTATCACGAGATTTGCAAAAAATCACCTCAAGCTTCGCGACTGTATATAGTAGACTGTGGTACTAGTATGGCCGTCAAATTACCCATAGTTCATCTCTTTTCCGGTGTGTTTATCAGCTGTTTTGTTCATATTATTACGATTACAAATTGTTTCGTGTTGTTGTGAATATTTGAAAAGTGCAGTCAAGTTCAGCAGATGTTATTTTTTTTTTATAAATAAGCTAATATTCTGTTCGGCTCAACTGCCTAGAATATGTCCGTTGATATGTCCCCCTATGTTTTAACATGTGAAGGAGTGCCAACATTCTTCTTGATAAAAGAAAGAATGTGGAAATGAAGTGTTCAGTCCATGTCACAACCGTAACATTTTTAATAAATATACAGTGAAATATACAGTACATTGATATAATAATAGCTAGTAGTCCTGTTACCTCCACATCCATTCTAAACCGTTTACATAAGACCGAAACCGATAGTAGCAATGTAATATTTGGCAATTGGCGGTATTTCGCGGTGGATTATGGGGTGTAAAAGGTGTAGTTCAACGTCATATCCGTCGCACCGATTTCAAGCATGTTTGCCTGGATTACTCCCTCCTTTCTTTTTATCCTCTCAGGTTAGCACTATTTTAACTACTCAACAGCAGTTGGTATTGATTCTACACATGTAAGACAATTTTTGATTGGCTAAAATTAATCTTTAAATTCTATATTATAGAGTGAGTCATGAAACTTGCATAAAATGACAACCTGTTATAGTAGGCCACGCTCCATAAACAAACAGTTAACAAATGAAAGTTGTAGGTGACGTGCTGAATAATAATTACAAAGTAAGGTTATATTTCCTCATTGCTGTTATGGATACGAAATACGAAAGAAATAAAATAACACTGATGTATTTAAACAGTCCAAAGTATTTTTTAAATGTTATATTACCAGTCATAGGCTAAACATTCCCTACAAAGAAACACAAAATATTAATTTCGCAATTTCTGTTCGAACAGCTGTGGAGACATCGGCCATATTTAACCAACTGTTAAACGAGTTAATTAACAAACTGTTAACAATCTGTTAAACCAAACTGGTGTTGAAAACGTACAATTTTATTAATTAACAAACTATTTAGAGTTTAACCCCTTTACTCCCACTGTTCCCAAATGGGAACATGCATCATTTATGGCGTAAATGATTTGAGAGGACCAATAATCATCTTATTTTGTTTCTTATGTGTCAATAAGTAGGAATATATGAGAAACACCAACATTTTTAATAAAAAATAATTTGGGCATAAATAATTTGGGCAATTCTGAAATATTTATATTCCAATCATTGAAACTGTCTTGGGATCAAATGGGTTAACAGTCGTTAAATTTTCTAACAATACTTGTAAAAACCGGCCAAAAGTGTGATAAAATTTTTAATACTGTATGCGTAATTATTAATAAAAACTATAGCTGCACACTGGGACTAATATTAAGGATATAATCATAAAATATATTCTGAACTGTAAGTTTGAATAGATAGAAATGTTAATATTTTTGTATTCTTGCTGTTTAGTAAACTGTTCCAAAACAGGTCTGAACCTCACAACTGATACCAATAAAGCATCACTTATGAGGCAACTAGGCCAGAAAATAATGGGGTAGGGTGTCCAGTTCCTTTTCCCCTCCATTGCATACATCGTCGATTAGCTACATATTACACTAATCAGACTTCAGGTGTATAGAGACAATTGTTTCCTCTGATACATATCGTCAAGTGAGATGTACTGTCTAATAATAGATGTACAGTAGTGGCAAAAAATACCGGACCGACCCTTGTAGCTAGTACAAAAGAATCCTGTGCTGTGTATTGTGTCAAACTGTGGTAATTTTAATATGGATAGTGAAGCCAGAGGTATGTACTGCTATTTAATGTAAAAATACGCAGTTATCTTTGCCGAATTGAGGCAGAAATGTAATATTGATGCCAGATGAAAATAAAACTCTCAAAGTTTTTTTCGTCTGTAAGTTTCAGGCACTGAAGGAAACAAAAGACGGTAAGAATCGAACAAATGCAATAAATTTCATTGTTACAATTAATTATACAAGATGGATGTGTTTTGTGACTAGCAAAATTTGAATCTGTGACTCTGAAATCAGCTACAAGGGGGGGTCCTGTTTTTTTTGCCACTACTGTACAGTAGTTATCAGCCAGAACATCCATCAGAGGTAATTTTGTATTAATTAGAAAGTATTAAATAGAGTGGGAGATACTAGTATGTGACTGAAGACAAGGATGGGGTTGTATGAGACAATGGTGTTACCCATACATGGGCATCGTGCCTCACTTGAGAATTTGTGCCTCACTGACCTTCACAGTGCTTATCGCTATGAGTGACATCTTCACAGTCCCCGTTCCTCCCTCACGCAGCCCCTAGGCGTGGGCAGGTTCTATATCAGTTTCATAAGCAATATCAGTGGTGGCATAATGGCATTATCAAAGCAGTGTATACGCTTTAGAAAACGATTATTTCATGAGAAATGGGAGGAAGAGTTTTTTTGCTGTTTAGAAGGGGAGAACATGCGATGTATGTTATGCTCGAAAATCCTATTAGGCATTAATAAATTTAATATACAACGACATCACTCCTCATGTCATAAAGAACATTCTGAATTAGAACGTAAGATAAGTTAAATGTTATTTTTCGTACTATTCCTTAGAAAATTTATGATCTTAACATTTGCATAGTATATTAAATACGACATTATACCTAACACGCTGCATTAAAAGGTACGAGGAATTAAATGTTGTTTGTACGTATTATTTTCCAAAAGAAATTTATAAAAACAATATCAAATGTGCGTACAAAACGAAATATGATTTTCTGAAATTATTTTAGGTCGAGAACGTGCAAATCTATTAAGTAATCCTGAGAAACGCCAGAATATTGAAGAAAATAACGTAGACAACGTGATGGAACATTATTGGCTAGTTACGCAATTTCTCGCCTGTGATTTAAATGAATTCAATGATGGAGAAATAGTAAAGAGGTTTATGATTAAAGCTGCCGAATTAATTTGCCAAATTGAATAAAAGTTTTCGAGTCTCTCACGTTAACCAAGCGCTTTCCTAATAATTCGCCACTGACCGCCTTAGCGATTACGATAAGGTGACGCAGGTCACAGCAGTTTATATTTCCCATCCTACTCTGCAGTCTCCTCTCCTAGTAAACAAACTATTTCAAATCGAGTGCCTCACGTAACCGAAAATTGTGCCCATGTATGGTGTTACCTATAAATGGAAGCTAGTCGCACTTGGTTGTACCTAACATAAATTTAAGCAATTTGTTTTGTTATGTCGTTTTTCTATTATTCGTGCATATAATTTGTAACGACTCTATCCAATAACTGATAGCATGATACTGGATGTACAACATGGTTTTAGAAAAGGCAAGTCTTATATAGACTGTTTATTTATTATCACTCAACTTATAGAAAAACGTCGCGAATTTAATTTGCCAACATATTTCGCTTTTATAGACTACGAGAAGGCTTTCGACAGAGTAGACCGAGAATTATTACGGGACATACTATTTAATAGAGGAGTACCTCCACACCTTATCAAAACGATACAAAGTTTATACAGAAATAATGCCATATAGATTAAAATACAAGATAGCACAAAAATGGCCGAAATAAACCAAGGAGTTCGACAAGGGTGCCCTCTCTCACCCACTCTTTTCAATATATATAGATGAAATAACAAGACTTTGGTTTGAGAAGATTAAACATTTTAATATTGACAATGTAAATTTTACAGCACTTTTATTTGCAGACGATCAAGTAATTGTCAGCCGTAACGAAAATGATCTGCAAATAGCAACTATTAAATTGAATGAAGTTGCCAGTAAATATAATATGATTATCTCCACAGATAAAACAAAAGTAATGGCATTCTTAGGATCTTATCCAATCAGAACAAAAATTGTACTAAACAATAAAATCATAGAACAAGTGAACACGTTCAAATATCTAGACTGCAACGTCACTTATAACAAGAGCCGAGAAATAGATAAGTTAAATGTTTTTAATTATTTTTGTGGAACAATACGTCGAACTTTAGGTAGGAAAGTTCGGAAAGAAACATTACTAAAGTTTTACAAAGTGATGGCTTTACCAGCTTTACTGTATGGATGTGAGAACTGGGTTTTAAGGAAGAAAGACGAGAGAAGAATTGAGGCTGTTGAAATGAAATTTTTGAGGTTTGTGGCTGGCTGTACACTACTTGATAAAAAGAGAAGTGAAGACATTAGATCCGAATTAAAAATTCACAATATTATAGATATAATAAGAAGACATCAAAACAATTGGAGAGAGCATATAGGGTAAACTGTATAGTGATTGACCACTTAAGCTAATGAATAATAAAACAATGAAATAGCGGAAAACGGTGGTAACTTATTGAGAGAATTTTAAAGGCATTGGGTCAAGTGAAGATTCAGAAACAAATCAAAATCAATAAACAAAAGAAAAAAATAAAATTTTAATGCAAATATAAATTAAATAAACACAACAAGTCCACTTTTACAGTTATTGACCGTCTACTGCACAGTTATTGACCACACGCTTATTAGTGATTGAACAACACATTTTCACAATTTTCACTTTTTTCTTGTCTGTTTCGTTTCTCTTCTTCTGAGCTTTCTCATTAAGAACTATTCGCCACCGGCGTAGCTCTGTCGGCAAAGGTGTTTGCCTGCCGATCCGAAGTTTCGTTCGGGCGCGGGTTCAATTCCAGCTTGGGCTGATTACCTGGTTGGGTTTTTCCGAGGTTTTGCCCAACCGTAAGGCAAATTTCAGGTAATCTATGACGAATCCTCGGCCTCATCTCGCCAAATACCATCTCGCTACCATCAATTCCATCGACGCTAAATAACCTCATAGTTGATACAGTGTCGTTAAATAACCAAGTTAAAAAAATAAGAAAAGAACTCTTCTCGCTGCCTTTTCTTTCATTTCTTATTCGCTTCCTTCCTTCTCTTGCCTCTTCTTCCATTTTCTCTTTTGTGCCTTATCAGAAGCAAGTGTGTGTCATTTCTCTGATGTTATTACAAATGGCTTCACCCAGCACTGGACGAGGACCAAAGAACACTTTTCCTTCAACGGGATATTTGCTTCTGGACGCTAAGGTTGCTTTTAGGACACCAAACGTCTTGGCAGCTTCATTTAAATCAAATCCACTGCGGACAGGTTCTGTAGCGTTTCGTAAAGCTTCACCTGTATAATGCACTTTACCTGGCTTAGGCATTATAATATAGTATCAGTCCTGTAAAAATCCCCATCATTTAACCGATAACATATATAGAATTGGAGCAAATTGGTCATTATTCTAACAAATAATTTATGAACGACCAATCACTGTAGTTTGTGGCCATTCACTTTATAGTGATTGACCACGAGGCATTTTTATGTCATATAAAAACTTTAACAAAATAATATTCTGTGGACGGAAACCTTATACCTTTTCTCACACTGTGAGTGTAAAAACGAGCACCAGAATTTATGTATCCTTTGCAGAATAAATAAATTATTGCGTGCATTATTCTTAGCAATTTCTCTAGTTACTTACACTTGTTTACGTTCAGTTGCATTTCCAGTCGATTTCAGTCCTCTCAGACAACAGACACTAACTCAGTGGGAGGAACAGCGACAACTAACCACAAATAAGGGTTGCTACTAGAGGTATATGCAGCAAAAAGTGAAATCACGATCGTGGTTTATTCACAATATACTTGAAAAAAGGAACCGGTCAATCACCGTATACTGGTCAATAACTACCTAGTTTACCCTACATCGTATGCCAGAAACATCAATTACCAGAGCAATATAAAGTCACGACCCCCGTGGGAGAAGAAACCCAGGAAGACCCACAAAAAGACGGCGGGACCAGTTTTGATTTGATTAGAGTGGAACGGATCTTATGGTCCATACAGTAATGTAGACGATGATAATGATGATGATGTTTTGTTATGTTATAAAGCTTTCCTCCTCTTTGCATTACATTCAACAATGATTTTTACTTCACTATCATGTTTTCTGTTACAAACCCCCATAAAGTCAGAATTCAGAAAAAAAAACAATACTAATTATGTCATAGATAAACTATTTAGATTATATTTTTACGAAATGTCTTTTTCCATATTATAGTGATAGAGAGTTATGTGATATTTCACTTGTAGGTGACTGGGGGCATATATTTATAGCAGCTATGAAAAGGGAAGTGAGAGAGTTCATTTAATACAGCTGATTGTGCAGCTGCGTCATCTGCCGACACACTCTGTCGTCCTCGAGGCCCACTTCTTATTTTGGTTCAGTCGCTCCGTCATCACAGCCAAGCGAAATAAACGCCAGTGAATCTAATTTTCCTGCAAACAACTTTCAAGTTATTACTGATGGTAAGTAGTTTCGTTTACTGTCAATGGACAATACACTTCTGACTGTAATTATGTACCATTCAAGCATTGCGCGAAGCATTGTTGCTATCCTCCAGGTGTACCACGTTTCCCTTAGAAGGAAAAGAAAATTACCTTATTTCCATAATTTAGAAATCAAAACAAGCCTAACCATTCATATGTGTGAATAACCCTGGCCAAATGTCCGATCCTTGACATAAGACGATGTAGCTAAGATGTTGTTTATGATGGTAACAATGACGTTGACAATAATGACATTTAGTAATCAAAGGCAGTCTAAATATATGAATTTCAAAGCATACAAAATTACAAACGATTGAAATGACATAAATGCGCCGATCATTTAGGGCTGTGCTTTTTCAAAAAGTTAAAAAGTTGAATGTGGATTTTATATTCGTTAAAGGAATATATTACATACATTAATTAAGGTGATATGTATTTACTTAGCTCGACGAATAATTCGATGGTGATCGGGTAAAGGGATTGAAGTCATTTTTTGTGCAAATTAATTTTTGTTCCTCTGGTGAATTTACAAATTAAATTTTACATGAGGGTGTGAAGAAAAAAAAGGCTTGCATTTGATGCATTTTATTTATATAAAAAATTATTTGCAGTAAGTGCCCTAAATTTTTAGACATTGGAAAATTTTCCTTTTAAAAGATGGAAAAATTCAAGTACCTTGTAGCAACAGTAACAAATGGAAATTACTCTCGAGAGGAAATTAAACGCAGAATAAATATAAGAAATGCGTGTTATTATTCGGTTGAGATGCTTTTATCATCCAGTCTGCTCTATAAAAATCTGAAAGTTAGAATTTATAAAACAGTTAGGGCCTATATTACCGGTTGTTCTGTATGGTTTGGAAATTTGGACTCTCACTTTGAGAAAGGAACAGAGGTTAAGGATGTTCGAGAATTAAGTGCTTAGGAAGATATTTGGGGCCAAGAGGGATGAAGTTACAGGAGAATGGAGAAAGTTACACAACACAGAACTGCACGCATTGTATTCTTTACTTGACATAATTATGAACATTAAGTACAGACGTTTGAGATGGGCAGGACATGTAGCACGTATGGACGAATCCAGAAATGCATATAGAGTGTTAGTTGGGGGGCCGGAGGGAAAAAGACCTTTGGGGAGGCCGAGACGTAGATGGGAAGATAATATTAAAATGTATTTGAGGGAGGTGGAATATGATGATAGAGAATGGATTAATGTTGCTCAGGATAGGGACGGATGGCGGGCTTATGTGAGGGCGGCAATGAACCTCCGGGTTCCTTAAAAGCCAGTAAGTATTATTATTATTATTATTATTATTATTATTATTATTATTATGAGTTATAATTAATTGGGCGTGAATAAATTAGGCTACGTACGTTTACTGGTCACAAAGAATACTTATTTTTAATTGTACGATACACTAATTAATATTAATTTCTTTCCTATATAGAAAATAACTAAATTAATTACACTTTCTATCTTTCTACAGATCATCTGTCACGATGTCCCTAACACTGCGAATCATAATGGTCGCATCATTGCTGATGGTGCCAGCCTTCGTGTTTTGTATTTGGTTGCTGATGAGGGCCATACAATCGTCAGTGCTGTGTTCCAGTGGATGCTGGTGCGATCCAGGCGGCGAAATAATGAACTGCTCACGTGCAGATTTCCAAGAGATACCGCAGACTTTTCAGAGACATACTAGACTCATACTCGACCATAACAACTTGCAGAAACTTGGCAAAAATGCATTTCAATCTAAAAACATTGTGCAACTTAAATATCTAGACCTAGATTACTGCAATATATCATACATAGATAGAGATGCTTTCAATGGTCTAGTACTGATTGAACAACTAAGTTTGGAAGACAATTTCTTAACAGAATTAAAAGTCGGTACATTTAAAAATATGACAGAAATATCGGGTCTTCATCTGGCAGGAAACAGAATTGAGAAGTTGGAGGTGGGCATTTTCGAAGACTTGATATCATTAGACTGGATAAGTTTACAGTATAATTTATTACACAGCTTGGAAAGCGGTAATTTCGTAGGTCTTGCTAATTTACGTGGCCTTTGGCTGTCAGGAAACAGATTGTCTTATCTTCATCCGGATGTATTTATGCATTTGACTAAGCTAAATTACTTACATCTAGATGAAAACGAAAAACTTTATATTCCAAGTGACAGTTCCTTTCTTAATTCACCGACATTGGAGACTCTGGATATTTCTGAATGTAATCTAAGCCTCATAACATCTAAATCATTCGAAAATATGAGTTACCTTAAGGAAGTGGACTTTAGTGGTAATAATGTAAAGGGTGTTGATAAAGGTTTATTTGCTACTATCCCGAGGCTATCAAATTTATTCTTGACTGGAAACCCACTTGAATGTGATTGTGATCTGTTAGAAGTGTGGAAGTGGTGCAATGAACACGGCGTTAAAACTGCAAGAAGGAAAAGAGTTGTGAAATGTGAGACTCCAGATAAAATGTCAGGAATGTGGTGGGGCGTGCTAGACAAGGCTCAGTGTGCGAATAGCAGTATAATACTCGAGAAAGACTACAACTCTGCAGTTCCAAATTACAACACAGACTATTATTATGAAGAACACTATAAATTCAAGACATTTTTAGAATATGTTCATCCTGTAATATGCGTGTTTTTACTCCTATTTGGTACAATTGGAAACTTCACTCTCGTAGTTGTGATTATATGCAATTCAGAAATGCATACCGTCCCCAATATTTACATATTGAATTTAGCTTTTAGCGACTTCCTTCTGTTGGCCACGAACACGTTGTCAGCCTACATCGACACATCGCCAAAATCTTGGCAGTTCGGTCAGCTATTGTGCCAGACATTCAGTTTTCTTCGGCATTTAAGTGTAGGAGTATCGGCATACTTGATAGCCATTATGAGTGTTCAGAGGTACATAGTGATATCGAGGCCTTTACACAACAGAAGCTTCTCTTCAATGATAAAAACAGTAGCAGTGATATCCATCGTCGGTATCTGGATCACGTGCTCTTTATTTGCGATTCCTTTTGCGATGTCTTTTAATATTGATACCAGTGGTCGCTGCAGTATGTTCGATAGCTGGAAATATTATACGAAACTGGTTTTATTTGAGCTTCTGGTGTTCTGTGTTCTTCCTGTATGTGTAATAGTATGTATGTATGTTCTAACGGCTCGTGATTTAATGAGAATTAAGGAGCTCACTCCTGGAGAAATACACAACCAAGAGAATGCACGCAGAAGCACCGCTAGGGTTGTGTTAAGTCTTGCATTAGTATTTGCTGTAAGTTTCCTTCCATATCACATAATATGGGCTTACGTTGTTAATATTCGGTATGACAATTCTATAGAAATTTGGTATATATACACAATATCGCGGTATTTGCTTGTATTCAATTCCTGTTTTAATCCAGTAGCACTATACCTTTCAAGCAAACGTTACAAAAGTTACTTCAAACAGTACTTACTTCGATGTTGTGTAAACAACAAGAAACAAATAATGGAATAATTTAAGTGTGAAATTGAATGTGAAATTGATAAATTTCAAAGTTTAAATATATTGTTACATATTTTGTGTTAGTCAATAAAAGTAAAATCTATGTATATAATTTGAACTGGTAATGAAAATTACGGGAAAATGGCTGACCGGATTTTAATAAATGACCCTTCATTTTGAAGCTTGGAACCCGAAGTTTTTCAAAAAATAGTAGTTTCAGTGAAATGTCAATTTTCCTACATCATTTCCCTATTTTCCAAAATCCGTTTGTCGTCAGTTTTGAGAAATAATGGCTTTTAGAATGAAATAAAACACACACTACAATAAACAATATTACACGAAGGCCATGACCTGCAGGATTCCTATCATATTTAGAGTTCAGATAGCGTATAAAAATAATTTACAGGTCTGATCCTCTGGTCTGTAGTTTTCCGAGTACAGCTGTGTATTGGATATTAAGAACTACAAAACTTAAGAATGTTTGATGACATTATTACCATTAAAAACGAAATATTATTATAGTTAATACAATATTATGTGAGTACACCTATTTGTCACTAATTACACACATTAATGCTATATTGATGATATGAAAGTGAAATCTTTTGAGGTTTTATGTAGGCCTAAGTAGACGCAGAGAAGGAATATTTTAAATTAGATCTTCATTTCTATAATTTACTGAGTAACAGCTATATATAATGTTACTGAAAACTATGAAACTTACGTACGGTAACAATATTGTTATTAAAAATGAAATACTTATTTAGTTATTAGTCAAGTGATGTGGTCTTTTTCATATATTTAATGGCAGTGTGATGTACATATTTATATGTCTGATTCTCTAATTTTCCTAGGTAGTAATGAGTCATGTTTCCTATTTTAGCTGCGTCTTGAAACTAAATCGAAATTAATTTCATATTTCTTTGGTTTCATCGAACCTGAAATGTTCTTAACTCTCAATATAATCCGCAATGACCTGAAATAGCTACTGCATTACTCCCACATGAAAAAATTCCCTGATCGTCCTAACACTGTTACTTGCGTTTTTGCATTGAAACTCAAGAACTGAAGATGGATAGGTTCAAGGAAAAGTATTTAGCATAAAAGCATTCAGAGGGAGTATGTTTCACTATTATGGAAGCAAATAACTTCCAATATGTCTGGTATTCTTCACTGGAAATAAATTTGAAAAAATTTAATTTGTATTTCCAATGAACTTAGTTTGCAGCATTTGCTGCACAAGCCACTAGTTCACTATAAATTTAACTATTATTCATCACGCATAAAATGTGCATAGGTTCAGAATATGCATATAATATTTATGAATAGGTCCTATAACAACGTGAGACATCTCACATCGCAGCTTATTGGGTACGTCTACCGAGTCGGATGTTGAAGGTGAAGAGAGATGTGACCAACATGGCGCAGTGAACGAGCAGAAATAAACCAAAGCTGGATATGATTTAGTACATAATGTAATATAATTAAATAGAAAATACAAACAAGTATAGTATAAATACAGTAGCGTGCAAATTAATCCGAACACGACATATTTTTACATTTTCTGTCATTGTTGGCCTCACAGCTGCTCATACCGCTTTAATTGACATCTGTAGTACGTGTAATTCCATTGTTGAAGGTCTGTCATTTTTTTATAATATGTGTCATTTTGCCTGTCGTTTTGTACTTATAAGCTTTTCAGTTGTGTTGAAGACTTAATACTGCAATCCTGTGTACATTCTGTCGTCTTCACAAATGGATACAACTCCACGAAAACGGTCTAAAATTATAACATTAGCAGAGCATTCTTCTATGACACAGAGGCAAATTGCTGCAGAATGTCACATCGGTTTGGCTACTGTTAATTCGATCATAAAACGATACAGGGAGACTGGATCCATCACACCCCAGAAAAAAGGAAACTGTGGCCGGAAAAGGAAGACTTCACCTGCAGATGATCGTTTAATTGCCGGGAAAAGTAAATTAAATCCTAGACTAACTGCTGTCGACTTAACCCGCGAGTTAATGGCTACCACTGGGGCGAATATTCACGTCACAACAGTGCGGCGTAGGCTTTTGGAAGCTGGACGAAGGGCTCGTAAGCCTATTAAGAAGCAACTGCTAACCCCTGTTATGTGCAAAAAACGCTTAATGTGGGCAAAATTACATCAACACTGGACAGTGAATGACTGGAAGAATGTACTTTTTTCCGATGAGTCTCATTTCGAGGTCCACGGCCACCGTGTTTCTTACGTACGGAAAGGATCTGAAAAAGTAACAGCAGCTCATCTCCAACAAGCACCCAAATACCCCCCTAAAGTAATGTTTTGGGGTTGTTTTACACATGAAGGGCCTGGAGCATTAATACCTATCAAGGGAATGATGAATTCTGACAAATATATTCACTTATTGGAAACCAGAATCGTACCCTAGCTGCAAAAATCATTTCCGGATGGCAGAGGTGTGTTCCAACAAGACCTGGCACCATGCCATACGTCTCGAAAAACTACAGAATTCTTCAACAAGAAGAATATTCAGATACTCCCCTGGCAACTCACCCGACATCAACCCCATTGAGAACTTGTGGTCAATTTGCAAAAGAAGAATGCAAAAATGGATTGTTCTACAAAGGGGAAGATGATTTCTGCACTCATTGGTGTATGGTTTCGCGATGAAGAAATGAAGAATATTTGTGGGAAATTAGTGGAATCTATGCCAAATCGTCTCAGAGCTGTTATTAGGAACAAGGGAGGCCACATAGATTACTGAGGTATGTCTTAGATCCTTTTTTTTATCCCGTTTGAGTGTTTTTGCATAAGTAATTACGTTGTTCGGATTAATTTGCACGCTACTGTATTATACATAATAATAAAATAGTAATAATTAAACAAACTGTAAATTGAGAAAACTGAATATAAATAACAAAACATGATAACTGCCGATTTGCACAGAAATTTCCTGAAGGTACATTTGACTGTGCCACATACAATACAATATCTATTACTGACTCCTGATCAAGAAAATATATATAGTCCTGTATAGTATGTCTATTACAACGAACTGTTGCTCATGACATTAATAAAGGATAGAGAGATTGATTGATTGATTGATTCATTGATTGATTGATACAGTACCGTAGAAGAGGGTAAAGTCGATCAAAATTTTGCAATTTTTTAATGATATTAAGGTTATGCAATGGAGCGACGTTCCTCAGAAAATAGCATTTTGTCGTCATATCCTTCACTGATGAAGACATATTACAAGAATTGAATTACAATCTATAAAAAAACTGTTTTTTTTTATTTGACTTGTGATCGAAGTTACCTGCTTAAATAGGGTAAAGTCGATTACCACTGAATTTTTTTCGTTTAAGATCGATTTAAACATATTGCGGAGTAAAATCGATCACTGTTTATGGTTTTAAAAAACAAATTAAGTGTATTACACATATTTTATTTGTTATAAGGTGTGTAAAAACAATAATAATCTCCAATATATGCCTATAGCATTATATAGTGTATCTTTTGTTACTGTGATCATACTATTCGATACAATTAGGCCTATAGGTCTCCACTGTACAATCGTGACTATGATTACCAACTTATAAAACATAAAAACACATTTTAATTCTTCACATACCAACAAAAAAAGATTTAAGAATTCAAAATTTACATTGAAATACCACCCTTCAATTATAATCTAAAATGCAATTCAACATTGCTCAGGTTTATATGAGATGTTATTTGAAATCTTCCCCTCCTCATGTCACTTTAGACACTACGTTGTTCCCATACTCAAGTACAGAAGGGTGTACAAAATATATTCATTTGGCAGTGCTTCTCTTACGCAAGAAATTCACCATAATTTCGTCTTCCTCTCTCCCCACTATCCCATCAATATAAGCTATACTATGACACTTTTCTGTTTATAAGTGTTAGTTGGAGGCATTTCGCTGAACAATTTATTGTTCCTGCTGGTCCTATCTGTTCCGAGTAGGTCGATGGCATGATCGACTTAACCCTACAAAGGTACAAGTTTTCTTAAAATAATAAGTTTCAATACTAACATTTACGAACTGCAGAATTATTATTTTAGGATACAAACTCAACGAAAAGTACTTACGTATACTTCCTGTCTTCTTTCACTGCTGACTATAATTTAGAGCTTGTAAGACTTTGTTTTCATTTAAGAGAAAAAGTTGAAAATAACAACGGTAATTACACAGTGTTCCCATTGTTGGCATTCGCAGGCTTTTTGTTGTCCCTCTCGCTTACATTTACAATGTAAGGCAATGAAGTCAGCATAACAACATTTTAACAAATAACTGAGAAAATATATAATTTTCAATACAAATCGCAAATGATCGATTTTAAACCCCCTGATTGACTTTACCCACTTCTACGGTACTTTAGATATTGAATTTATGAACGAGAAGAGGAGTGTTCCTATCAAATTATAGCACTACAACACCTTAATAAATGATATGATTAATTTCATGCCTTAAAGTGTCAACAACACCCATGCCAGATAGTTTGTTTCTCCTGGAAAATAATGTTTTTCGACTATGGTTGTTTTTTTTAACCTTGAATTGTGAAATGTTGCTAACATCAGTTGTTTCATCTCTTGGAAACAAAAATCGTAAATCAAATTTTATTTTAATTTGTAATTGACTTTCACTATCAAGTCTCATTTCTTTTATTATATTTGTCACTGTATATCGAAAAGACTTAAAATTTGAAATGAATTGGGTTCTCAGGGCGTATTTCGTCAGCTGCTACAAACTAATCGCTGATACGCGATTCAAAAATTCTTAATATTTCGCAGATTTATACAAAGCTTTTCTTTCATCTGATGTTCTTTTATATAAAGTGAAAAGTCCAGATATTAGAAAGTTTCTTACAAAATATAGATTTTTTTTATTTGTTCCTTCCCACAAAATGCCATAACTTTCATTTCTGATGTTTATATAATCATGTTATATTATTTGTAGAGCAAATAAAATTTAAGAATCATTTTGGAGAGTAGCAGATCATCAGCAGTAATGAGTGAATTCGTAAATGTTTCTTCGGAGATAAGGAGTCCAGGTTCTAGATCTACATAAAATAAATAATAGGTGGTGATTATAGTAGACAAAAAATGCTAGAAGCTACTTCTTTCATATTTTAGACTCTGAAGGTTGTTATTGTCTTACCGGTAGGCCTACATTTCAATTCTAAGATAGAATGTTTTTGCGCAAGTCACAGATATCTTACTTTTGATATGGAGATGTGAGTTCAATAAATTTTAACACTTTTCAGAAAAATACTTTTGGATGTTTGACTATGCACTGGAGTTTCTCTACACGCCTTCGTGATCTCGGCACTAGAATAAAATGGTGGGGTTGCCACCACGCTTCGACCGCCAGCACAATGGTGGACTACCCAATAGACTTCTTCTGAGAATAATTTAACATTTTATCATTTTCATTTATTGTAGATTTTAATATGTGAAACAGTAATATTTTAGGTTGTCAATGCTTTAGTTTCCATGTGTATATCATGGGTGAAATTTTCACATATTTGAAACTATGCTATCGAAACTAACAAATGTTGGCATAATCACTGAATTCTCGAAACACGCGTTTGTTGCAGGAAAGGGAAGTAGCGTTTATCTCTAGTAAACAGTTGCCGTTTATCCTAGTTTTATTTTTGGTCGACCTCCTTGATCTTTTTGTTACCGTCAGAATTAGGCAACCGTTTTAAAAGGTTCAAAATTTGCCTAGATTTTTGGAAGTTCTGAGCATGACTTTATACTGCAGGTAAAGCTAGAAGACCTATGCAGTACATTTACGAACTTGAAAGAACCCTGCTCGGAATTAGTGTGCTCTAGAAACATTTTCATCAAATAAAATACTATTATATAAAAAATGACGATCACACCTAAATTTTATATTGATCGATTTTTATTTTGACTACGTCATACTACTTTAGACCAACAAAACGATACGGAAAGATGTGTTTCAACCAATTATGGCTGCTTATCCTACAATTTTTATCACCTCCATAGCATTTTTGTTTTTATCACCTCCCTAGCATTTTTTATTTGTTTGTCAACATTGTACTTTCAATAACTGCACCGGTACCTTTTAAAATTATTCACGTTTTTTCATCATCCTTAATTAAAACTTTTCTTTCATTTATCTTGTTTATAATATTTATGTTGTGTTATAGCTTCTGCTGTATCAGATTATGGATAGTCACGTATCAGAGATTGTTTAATATATATTGATAATTGAAGTGGAATGCAAATATTTTAATAAAAATGAAACTGAATCAACAAAGCCTTCATTAGTAATCGTCCATAGAGTCCAATTAATTTTGAATAGTTGGTACAACTGGTAAAGGAGAACATCTCATCGTAACACACTACTGCCATCCAGCGGAATATCTGTAATGATGAGATGATGAAATAATACTTTTCCAAGAAAGTTTAGTATTTCAGTAAATAAATTAATATTTTGTTGTATTAAAGTACTTTATTTCTTCTAATCTTTATACACTTTTTTTCTAATCGGGTAATAGTCAAATCCCATTCGAGTTTTGGTTTTCTCTAGATAAATAAAAACTTCTAATGAGATTATCGTTCATAATCTCTATGATATTTGAATAAAATTGTTCTTCTTCTGTGAGTCTTATTTTAACGAAGTTTCAGCGAATTAAGGAGTGTCCTGAAGTCTGGATAGCTCGCATATGCCTGAGAGAAACTATATTAAAGCTATGATGATTTTTCTATAGAAACGTTATTCTCACAATGAACCTGTTTTATTTGTGGAGTGTCGTTTCAAAACGTATTAAATACATCCTCGGTCGAAATTTAGTTTGAAGCGATTTCGCATAGCTGAGACGGTATTCTTTAAGACCCTGATCTCATATTCAAGCAATTCGTATTCTTTCCCGCCTTTTTCTATGATGAAAATTGTGTGTTGAATCAAATCGTATTATGTACAACTTCCATGATGTGTCGGATCAAATCGTATTATGTACAACTTCCATGATGTGTCGGATCAAATCGTATTATGTACAACTTCCATGATGTGTCGGATCAAATCGTATTATGTACAACTTCCATGATGTGTCGGATCAAATCGTATTATGTGCAACTTCCATGATGTGTCGGATCAAATCGTATTATGTACAACTTCCATGATGTGTCGGATCAAATCGTATTATGTGCAACTTCCATGATGTGTCGGATCAAATCGTATTATGTACAACTTCCATGATGTGTCGGATCAAATCGTATTATGTGCAACTTCCATGATGTGTCGGATCAAATCGTATTATGTACAACTTCCATGATGTGTCGGATCAAATCGTATTATGTACAACTTCCATGATGTGTCGGATCAAATCGTATTATGTGCAACTTCCATGATGTGTCGGATCAAATCGTATTATGTACAACTTCCATGATGTGTCGGATCAAATCGTATTATGTGCAACTTCCATGATGTGTCGGATCAAATCGTATTATGTGCAACTTCCATGATGCATCGGATCAAATCGTATTATGTGCAACTTCCATGATGTGTCGGATCAAATCGTATTATGTGCAACTTCCATGATGTGTCGGATCAAATCGTATTATGTGCAACTTCCATGATGTGTCGGATCAAATCGTTTTATGTACAACTTCCATGATGTGTCGGATCAAATCTTATTATGTACAACTTCCATGATGTGTCGGATCAAATCGTATTATGTACAACTTCCATGATGTGTCGGATCAAATCGTATTATGTGCAACTTCCATGATGTGTCGGATCAAATCGTATTATGTACAACTTCCATGATGTGTCGGATCAAATCGTATCATGTGCAACTTCCATGATGTGTCGGATCAAATCGTATTATGTACAACTTCCATGATGTGTCGGATCAAATCGTATTATGTACAACTTCCATGCTGTGTCGGATCAAATCGTATTATGTGCAACTTCCATGATGTGTCGGATCAAATCGTATTATGTACAACTTCCATGATGTGTCGGATCAAATCGTATTATGTGCAACTTCCATGATGTGTCGGATCAAATCGTATTATGTACAACTTCCATGATGTATCGGATCAAATCGTATTATGTACAACTTCCATGATGTGTCGGATCAAATTGTAATATGTGCAACTTGCATGATGTGTCGGATCAAATCGTATTATGTGCAACTTCCATGATGTGTCGCATCAAATCGTATTATGTACAACTTCCATGATGTGTCGGATCAAATCGTATTATGTGCAACTTCCATGATGTGTCGGATCAAATCGTATTATGTACAACTTCCATGATATGTCGGATCAAATCGTATTATGTGCAACTTCCATGATGTGTCGGATCAAATCGTATTATGTACAACTTCCATGATGTGTCGGATCAAATCGTATTATGTACAACTTCCATGATGTGTCGGATCAAATCGTATTATGTGCAACTTCCATGATGTGTCGGATCAAATCGTATTATGTACAACTTCCATGATGTGTCGGATCAAATCGTATTATGTGCAACTTCCATGATGTGTCGGATCAAATCGTATTATGTGCAACTTCCATGATGCATCGGATCAAATCGTATTATGTGCAACTTCCATGATGTGTCGGATCAAATCGTATTATGTACAACTTCCATGATGTATCGGATCAAATCGTATTATGTACAACTTCCATGATGTGTCGGATCAAATCGTATTATGTGCAACTTCCATGATGTGTCGGATCAAATCGTATTATGTGCAACTTCCATGATGTGTCGGATCAAATCGTATTATGTACAACTTCCATGATGTGTCGGATCAAATCGTATTATGTGCAACTTCCATGATGTGTCGGATCAAATCGTATTATTTGCAACTTCCATGATGTGTCGGATCAAATCGTATTATGTGCAACTTCCATGATGTGTCGGATCAAATCGTATTATGTACAACTTCCATGATGTGTCGGATCAAATCGTATTATGTACAACTTCCATGATGTGTCGGATCAAATCGTATTATGTGCAACTTCCATGATGTGTCGGATCAAATCGTATTATGTACAACTTCCATGATGTGTCGGATCAAATCGTATTATGTGCAACTTCCATGATGTGTCGGATCAAATCGTATTATGTGCAACTTCCATGATGCATCGGATCAAATCGTATTATGTGCAACTTCCATGATGTGTCGGATCAAATCGTATTATGTGCAACTTCCATGATGTGTCGGATCAAATCGTATTATGTGCAACTTCCATGATGTGTCGGATCAAATCGTATTATGTACAACTTCCATGATGTGTCGGATCAAATCGTATTATGTGCAACTTCCATGATGTGTCGGATCAAATCGTATTATGTGCAACTTCCATGATGTGTCGGATCAAATCGTATTATGTACAACTTCCATGATGTGTCGGTCAAATCGTATTATGTACAACTTCCATGATGTGTCGGATCAAATCGTATTATGTGCAACTTCCATGATGTGTCGGATGAAATCGTATTATGTACAACTTCCATGATGTGTCGGATCAAATCGTATTATGTACAACTTCCATGATGTGTCGGATGAAATCGTATTATGTGCAACTTCCATGATGTGTCGGATCAAATCGTATTATGTACAACTTCCATGATGTGTCGGATCAAATCGTATTATGTGCAACTTCCATGATGTGTCGGATCAAATCGTATTATGTGCAACTTCCATGATGTGTCGGATCAAATCGTATCATGTACAACTTCCATGATGTGTCGGATCAAATCGTATTATGTCCAACTTCCATGATGTGTCGGATCAAATCGTATTATGTGCAACTTCCATGATGTGTCGGATCAAATCGTATTATGTACAACTTCCATGATGTGTCGGATCAAATCGTATTATGTACAACTTCCATGATGTGTCGGATCAAATCGTATTATGTGCAACTTCCATGATGTGTCGGATCAAATCGTATTATGTGCAACTTCCATGATGTGTCGGATCAAATCGTATTATGTACAACTTCCATGATGTGTCGGATCAAATCGTATTATGTGCAACTTCCATGATGTGTCGGATCAAATCGTATTATGTACAACTTCCATGATGTGTCGGATCAAATCGTATTATGTGCAACTTCCATGATGTGTCGGATCAAATCGTATTATGTGCAACTTCCATGATGTATCGGATCAAATCGTATTATGTGCAACTTCCATGATGTGTCGGATCAAATCGTATTATGTACAACTTCCATGATGTGTCGGATCAAATCGTATTATGTGCAACTTCCATGATGTATCGGATCAAATCGTATTATGTGCAACTTCCATGATGTGTCGGATCAAATCGTATTATGTGCAACTTCCATGATGTGTCGGATCAAATCGTATTATGTGCAACTTCCATGATGTGTCGGATCAAATCGTATTATGTGCAACTTCCATGATGTGTCGGATCAAATCGTATTATGTACAACTTCCATGATGTGTCGGATCAAATCGTATTATGTGCAACTTCCATGATGTGTCGGATCAAATCGTATTATGTACAACTTCCATGATGTGTCGGATCAAATCGTATTATGTGCAGCTTCCATGATGTGTCGGATCAAATCGTATTATGTGCAACTTCCATGATGCATCGGATCAAATCGTATTATGTGCAACTTCCATGATGTGTCGGATCAAATCGTATTATGTGCAACTTCCATGATGCGTCGGATCAAATCGTATTATGTACAACTTCCATGATGTGTCGGATCAAATCGTATTATGTGCAACTTCCATGATGTGTCGGATCAAATCGTATTATGTGCAACTTCCATGATGTGTCGGATCAAATCGTATTATGTACAACTTCCATGATGTGTCGGATCAAATCGTATTATGTACAACTTCCATGATGTGTCGGATCAAATCGTATTATGTGCAACTTCCATGATGTGTCGGATCAAATCGTATTATGTACAACTTCCATGATGTGTCGGATCAAATCGTATTATGTGCAACTTCCATTAGTTAAAATCTTAAATGGACAGCGTTGGCCAGCGTGTTGTATCTTCCCACCATTATTGAGTTTCCCGCTGTTTTACAACATTGTGATTATCAAGGTATGTACAATAGCAAAATCTATTAAGAGCAGTAAGGGAACCAGAGAGACGAGAGGTGGTGCCCGAAAGAGAGCACTGTATGTAGCTAAGAAGAGGGAAGTAGTGTAATTTATCTCTAAATTAAGAGCAAGTGGTCCACACCTGTGGAGTAACGGTGAGCACGTCTGGCCGAGAAACCAGGTGGCCCAGGTTTGATTCCCGTTCGGGGCAAGTTACCTAGTTGAGTTTTTTTCCGGGGTTTTCCCTCAACCCTATATGAGCAAATGCTGGATAACTATCGGTGCTGGACCCCGGACTCATATCACCGGTATTATCACCTTTACTTCATTCAGACGCTAAATAACCTCAGATGTTGATAGAGCATCGTAAAATAACCTACTATAAGAAAGAGCAAGGGAATCATATTACAATAGAAGTAAAAGTCAGAGACTCTATTTGGCTTCCGACTTAAATATTACAAAGTTCTTCAAAATGTAAAATTAAAGTGTTAATACTCGACTTAAGAGTAAAAAGATTTTTTTTTTTTTTTTTTCCCCCAAATATTTCTCGGACAGAATTCAATAGGCTATAGGATTTTGCACACCGGCCAATGATGAATGCAGTTATTGCGCAAACATGCTGTTCCCAATAAGAAACTGCGATGATACACTGAAAAATACTAGGCTCTTAGTCGATTTAGGCGCACATAAGCTTCGTGCCAATACGTTCCATAAAATTATGAGAACAGAACCTAGTGAGACACAGTCATTTTGTTTCGACTTACAGCAAGTACAATTGCTCTCGAAACTCAACATAAGTGAAGTATTTAATTCAAGACAATTAGCTTTCTATACTCTCTGTGTAACTGATAAAGCTTCACAGTAGCCAAATTTCTTTACATGAAATGAAGCAAAGGCTGGGCGGGCGCTATTGAAGTGGCACCTTGTGTCACTACATTTATCAGTGAATTTAATTTCGACAGTTCATCAAATGTATTAGGCTGTTCGCCGATGAATGATATATATAAGGATTGAAGAATAAAATATACAGGGTGGGCAAAAAGTCCCATTAGTCCATATTATTTTGTGTCATGAGAATAATGGGGAACATACTGACTCTTTAGATACTTAGGTATACACAGTTAGTGTACAGTGGTTATTTTGTTTGTATATTTGAATTATGACCAGAATTACATCAATAGTGTGCATATTTGAGGTATTTCAGATATTTAAGGGGATAACGGAACTTTGTGCTCACCCTGTAGATGCCATAATTATTTAAAATTTATATTCAATGTGAGTTAGAGATCGACCCGGGTGGCCGCACGATCCAAAGTATGTCTCTTTAGGCAGCTCCGTTCGAAGGGTTGCAGGTAAGAAACTCGCCATTCCTTATCACTATTTTCCAGCAGAAAGCAATAAAAACTATTAATATATCGTCCTACATACTATGCTGCTGTAAGGACCACAGAAAAACTGACAAATGACAGGGCACAATTCAGCGTGGTTTATAGATGCAAATCGTATTATGTGACAAAATCGCTTCAAAACATATTAAATACACTGTGTCGGTGCAAAACGAATTAAGTGCAAACTTCAATTGACAATATCGTGCAATAGATTAAACAATCAGTGTTAGTGTTTATTACATTTGGTGTCATTTCACAATGTCTAAAAAGTGACATTAAGATATTTAAAATTTTTCCATTATCTTAGCCGTGAAACGTTTTTTACGTTTCCTGTAAAATTTGTTTTTCTGCATTTAATACGATTTGAAACGACACTCCACATTTGTCATTACTTTTTCTGTGAATGGAATGTTCAAGAATAAACCCAAATAGTCCATTTCAATTAAGTCGGCACTTAGTACAAAGCAATTATTTAAATATCGTATCGTTACACTTTTAGTGTAAATAATGACACTATGGCACTATGTGGGAACATAGATCAAATATTTCAATAAGGACGAATATGTACAGTACAACGCAATGAATAGCAAAATAAATATAGAAAGAAAAGTAGACAGGCAGAATAAGACAACGAGAGAGTGAAAATGTCCAAAATAGAAATTTAAGTTCAATGGTGACAATCTTACTGCATCCATTACTTTGTCTAAACAGTATTGATACTGTATAAAGTAATTTATTTTTACTTCATGGAAAGAAAAGGTGAAAATGAAATTCCTAAGAATGAAAAAAAAAAAAGAGACTCAACTATTACAAAATCGGTGATCCTGAATATGAAGATTAGCAAGTGCAGGATAGCAATATTTAGGCCTATTAAGATTTCCTGAAAGCAGAGAAACTCGGACAGACGTAATCGTGTTATATAAAAGGTGAAACATAAAAAAATTACTCTTCAAAATTAAAAACAGGAAGTGGAGAGCAATCGCGTGGATCTAATTATCTACGCTTGCAGAGTTGCTCGTTATGCTACGTGAGCACGATCAGGGCGGTATCGTGGTCGATAATAATCACAATAAAAGGGACTATAGGTCGTATTCAGGAACGTCACTTCAACTTCACCTTCAGTTACATCCGGCTTCATCATCATCATCATCATCATCATCATCATCAGTGGCTCTACAACTCATTGCTGAATCTTGGCTTCCTCAAGGACTCGTCTCCAGCCATTGCGATGCAAAGCTACCATCCTCCAATTTCTCACCCCAACAGCTCTGGCATCACCATCCACTCCATCAATCCATCTCGATCTCGGCCTTCCTTTCCTTCTTGTCCCATCCGGCTGTGTTAGCATCACTCTCCTTGGGATCTCTGACTCTTCCTTCCTTATCAGGTGTCGACAGTACTTACGTAAAGGTATGAACAGTTTTTTCTTTCATGACACAAAAAAATCTAAACTAAAGTGTCATCATTTTCGTTCAGTTTTAAGGATTGCAGCTGCTAAAATAATTACTACTAATTACTACTTCATACAGAAAATATATTGTAACTAAAAATAAACGTCAAACTTCATAGCAGGTCCTTCAATTGAGAAAATTGAACTCTTGTAATTTGAGAAATGTGTTTTGAAATTATACAGATTGCAATACGTGAGCAATGAAATGAAAACTAGGAAGATAATTGTTATTGAATATTATCATTGAATATCCGAGGAAAAGAACCCTCATTCACCAAGCGGTATGCTAGGGTTTTAGTTTTTGTCATACGGTATACTACTTATCTATACTACTTATTTTTACACAGATAATGGTGAAATATGTATCTACAGTCTTTTAAATATAAGGTTTAGCAAGTCTATAAATTGTCTGTAGCAACAAGGTTTTTTGATCACTTCACATAGTGGAGTCCTGTATTCGGTGTTACAGTCCAGAAAATGTGTCTTTATTTGAAGTCTCTTTGCTTCAATAACAGGACAGTCAAATAGAAGGTGTTTCGCGCTGTGAAGATCTTCGCGGCAGAAGCATGTAGAGTCGATGTCTGCTGGAATGTTGAATCTGTCGAAGTAAGTTACAAATTTCCCATGTCCAGAAAGAAACTGAGTTGTTACGAAAGTAGATTTGAAGTGATGGCTTTTGAGTCGGTCGTGGATTGTTGGGAAGTAGTTGTCTCTTGTTAGTGATCGGGTTGTGCATGTCGTCCATTTAGTATTCCAGTTTTGATGAGTCTGTTGTATTTGTTTCTTTATGTATGATATCGGTTGTAAACTGTATGTCGGAGTTTCGTTGCTGGAGGCTGCTGCTTTCGCTATCTCATCAGCTCTTTCATTTTCTCTTACACCATTGTGTCCACGGACCCAAATGAGGCATATGTGCTGTGCGTACTTTTCAAGTAATTCCCTTGCCTCTATCGCTAATGGGTGACGGTTGTACTTGTCAGCGATGCAGTGAAGGGCAGCTTGGGAGTCACTAAATATGCGCGCTGAGTTTTCGTTCTTGATGCACCATTTCATAGCTTCATTAATTGCTAGAAGTTCTGCCTGAAAAACTGTGCAGTAAGGAGACAGTTTTATCTTGGTGCAAAATATTTCATTATCACTGTGGTAGGCAACAAATGCGCAGCCTACTGTTCTTCCAGTTGATTACTTTTGTGTCGTGATCCATCTGTGTATAATTATGTGGTAGTCGTGTGTCGAGGAGCAGGTGAGGAGGAGTTGTCCTTTTGGTGGAATGCTTGGGTGGCCCACTGCTATGTGATCCGCTAACTGTTCAATATTGTGGTTGTTGAATGTTGTATTGGAGTTTTTTTCGATTTTTCTTTAAGTCAGATAATTGAGCTCTCAAGCGGGAATCGAACCCGCGCAACTCTATCCACATTTCAAGTGCTTCTAGTTGCTTCTCTTCACTTCATCGTAATGTCCATGTTTCTGCTCCATACAATCCCACACTCCACTTCACTAGTCTCTTCCTTAGTTCTTTTTACAGAGTTCCTCAGAAGATGCTCCTTTTTCTATTAAAAGCTTCCTTTGCAGTTGCTATCCTCTTTTCGACTTTCTGCCTGCAGCTCATGTTACTGATTATAGTACACTCCAAAAATTGGAAATTTATGCTTTGATTTCTTTTTATTTTAGTAGGTTATTTTGCGACGCTTTATCAACATCTTAGGTTATTTAGCGTTTGAATGAGATGAAGGTGATAATGCCGGTGAAATTAGTGTGGGGTCCAGCACTAAAAGTTACCCAGCATTTGCTCATATTGATTTGAGAGAAAACCACAGAAAAAATCTCAACCCGACCGGGAATCGAACGCGGGCCACCTGGTTTCGCGGTTAGCTAGTTTGAGATTGAACTATATATTCTAATTTTGCAAGCTTCCATTATTCGTTATTTTTCCCTATTTAAAGTTTGGTAACAAATCTTACGACTACTGCAGCAAAATATTCGTATAATCCGTAAGCCTGGTTACTTACTCACTTACTGGCCTTAAGGAACCCGGAGGTTCATTGCCGCCCTCACATAAGCCCCCCATTCGTCCCTATCCTGAGCAAGATTAATCCATTCTCTACCATCATATCCCACCTCCCTCAAATCCATTTTAATATTATCTTCCCATCTACGTCTCGGCCTTCCTAAAGGTCTTTTTCCCTCCGGCCTCCCAACTAACACTCTATATGCATTTCTGGATTCGCCCATACGTGCTACATGCCCAGCCCATTTCAAACGTCTGGATTTAATGTTCCTAATTATGTGAGGTGAAGAATACCATGCGTGCAGTTCTGTGTTGTGTAACTTTCTCCATTCTTCTGTAACTTCATCCCCCTTAGCCCCAAATATTTTCCTAAACACCTTATTCTCAAACACCATTAATCTCTCTTCCTCTCGCAAAGTGAGAGTCCAAGTTTCACAACCATACAGAACAACCGGTAATATAACTGTTTTATAAATTCTAACTTTCAGATTTTTCGACAGCAGACTGGATGATAAAAGCTTCTCAATCGAATAATAACAGGCATTTTCCATATTTATTCTGTGTTTAATTTACTCCCGAGTATGCCTGGTTAACATTATGTATTTAGAGACTTCCACATCTTCATATACCTTTTCCTCCACACACCCCTGCCACACACTAAGCCATAAACTCTGCGCAATATTTTTCTTTCAAAACACTGGAGAATTTGTTCATTATTTTTGTTCATAGTCCACGTTTCACAGGCATACAGTAGTACTGGTCTTATGTAACGAGACCTTCACAGATCTTGATAATATGTTACTCTTCATATGTTGAATCAGACCAAAATAACATCTATTGGCCATCTTGACCCGTTGTTTGATTTCTTGCGTAACATCATTGTTCATTTGGACTATGGACCCCAAGTAAGTGAACTGGTGTACTAATTCAAAGGTATGTTCTCCTATTTTTACATCAGTTCCATTAAAATAGCTACTGTCAGATGTCATGTATTTAGTTTTCTTTTCATTAACAGATAAACCCATTTTCTTGGCATTTCTTTCGAGTGCAAGGAAAGCTTCTGACATTGCGGAAAAGGATCTGCCAATTATATCTATATCGTCAGCATATCCAAGTAATTGTACTGACTTGGTAAATATGGTGTGGTCTCTCTGTATCTCAGCGTCTCTAACAACTTTTTCCATGGCTATGTTGAAGAGGAGACATGAAAGACCATCTCCTTGTCGTAATCCGTTATTACACTGGAAGTCCATACTCTTGTCATTTTGGATCTTAACCTTACAACATGTCCCTTCCAATGTCATTTTGGTCAGCCGAATCAACTTAAGGCAGGGCCGGGCATGAGAGCGGCTCCATTTGTATATGTACATGACCAAACCGGAAAGACTGATGAACACACATGCATTGGCTGTCACGATAAGATTCCTATATCGCAAACATGTTTTTAGTCAACGCAATAGTAAAAATTCCATAGCAGTACACAGGAAGAGTTCCTGCAAAATCCATCAACAGGAAGATGAAAATTTAAGGGCCGACATAATCGATTGACGAGTTTCCTCGCCAATTCAGTCACGAAGCATGAAGTCAGGCATGTAGCTTGATGGAAAAAGGAAGTCAGGTTCTCTGCTAAGTGATTTCATTTGGTTCATCGTTTTGACATCTCGTTGGTAATTGTTACTTAAAAAGACAGTTTAATTAATTCAAATATGGAAACAAAATGAATGGAGAAATAGGTAATATATAAATTAATTCATATAATACAATGAACTGTGTTGAACGAGAGCAGAAAAGGAGGTTAACCATGTTACATGGGTAGTTGTCATTTAAGGGAAGTTGGTAGTAGGGGTGAAAAACACAATTCTTTTGTGTTTCCAAAAAAAAAAAAATACTCCGAAGCGTTCAGTCCGGAGACATGCTCTGGCACTTACTAAAAACCTGAGCCGCTCTAGTGTACGATGAGTACTGGATAAAGATTTAAAATTTCACCCATACAAATTGTAAATTGTTCATAAATTAAATCACCAGGACTTAAATAATTTCTTTTATGAGATTGTATTGTATTGTATTTATTAACATTCCATGGTATTCATACATGCTTACAGCTAGAATATGGAACAAGTCTAAAAACTTATTACTATTATAAAACCTTAATTTATATTTACAGTCTAGATGAAATATATACAGACGAGATTTACAATATAGTCTACTAGTACAACACAAAGTTTTAGTATCAATTTCATGAAGTGTTATTGAATGTCATGAATTCACTACAGAATAGAAGGCGTGAGAAATTAGGTACTTCTTTAATTTGGCCCTAAATAATCTTATGTTTTGAGTTTCATTTTTTATATCGATAGGGAGGCTATTAAAAATTTTTACTGCCATATAACGCACTCCTTTTTGATAGCACGATAGACTTATCGATGGAGTATGAAAGTCATTTTTTGACGTGTATTTATGCTGTGAACTGTTGAATTAGTTACAAAGTTTTCACGATTACATAAGAGGAAGATTATTAATGAAAAGATATACTGACAAGCCATGGGCATTATTTGTAGTTTTTTGAAAATAGTCCTACACGATTCCCTAGATTTGGCACCTACTATTATTCTAATTACTCTTTTTTGTAATAGAAATATATTGTTATTATCTGTGGAATTTCCCCAGAATATTATTCCAAAACTCATTACCGAGTGGAAGTATGCAAAGTATATTATTTTTAAGGTATTGATATTTACTATCTTTTGCATAGATCTAATAGCAAAACAAGCTGAATTTAGTTTGGGGGTAATTTCTTTAATATGATTTTTCCAATTTAACACATTATCGATTTTTAAGCCAAGAAATTTGGTTGTTGTTGTTGTTTCTAATAGGCATCTATTATTAATTATTGCGATAGAAATTTGCTACGTTGAATTTGGACAGGATTTAAATTGAATTATGTTAGTTTTGTTACAATTTAATACTAATTTATTGACTGAGAACCAGTCACATATTTTGAAGAGAATTTCCTCTGTTGAAGATTGGAATGTGTTGGAGTTATTGGCTGTAATTACTATACTTGTGTCATCTGCAAATAATATGGGATGACCTACATATTTTATTAGGGGGGCAAGATCATTTATAGATCATGATAGAAAATGATAAAGATGCCCTTTCCAATTTATGGATGTCTGATGAAACCCAGTTTCATTTAAACAGCTTCGTAAATAAATATAACTTTCGGGGGAAAAAAAACTCTCTACATTCACAGAAGGTAACCGTTTGTGTCACATTTATTTGAGGATGCCAATAGTCATTTTCAAGAAGCAGTGGTTATATGAAAAAGGCATAATATATTCTACAGGGACATCATTTTATTTTTACTTCAATTTTTATTGTACCCGAGTTTTTTAATGTACTTCACTCCCACCCCTTCTACTAATGAAGTTCCAACTGTCCTCCACACAGATCCAAGTCCGTGTATAGTAAACAGCACTGAGTTAGTGAGTATAGTACGTTCCAGAAATATGTTCGCGTTTGCAGTGACGAAAGAGCTTTCAATATTGAATCATATTTTCGCACAGGTACTGTCCGTTTGCCTACGTCGCATCCCGATTTCCCCCACCTGCTTCGCACGCCCCTCTGTAAAAGCTGGGCTGTCTTAGCTCTTTTCTGAAAACATTAATTTCTGTTAGGAATTGGACGTTTATAATAATAATAATAATGATTTATTTTAGCTGGCAGAGTTAAGGCCGTAAGGCCTTCTCTTCCACTCAACCAGCAGAAAGTGTATATACATATGCATGAACTTACAAAGAATTCAACAATTTGATTTAGATGAGTGTTACATGTATACAAGAGTTATTTACGAATTAAACAACAAAATTCTATGAACTATTAATTAAACACTGAAATAAACTGTGTAGCAGAATTAAACTAAAATACATAGAATGTTAATATATTTCAAATGATATTAGATAATAGAAAGAGATTATTATGAGACAATTTTGAAAATGCAGCACAATCAGGATGATGTCTAAAGAAAAAAGCAACAGTGTAGTCAGTAATATTTTAAATCAGTATGATTGGAGTGAAATGCTAATAAGGTTATCTTTTAAGCTGTTCTTAAAGGTGTTTGTTGTCTTGCAGCCCCTAATACTTTGTGACAAGGAATTCCAATGACGCGAGGTGGATATTGTAAAAGATGAGGAATAACAAGATGTTCTATGAAGAGGTATATTTAGCGTGCCACAGATAAGTGATCTGGTATTTACGTCGTGGTTAGAATATAGATAAGAGAAACGAGACGAAAGGTAATTTGGTGTTGAGGTGTGCAGAATTCGAAAGAGTAAAGACAAAGAGTGTAAATTTCTGCGTTCTTTAAGTCGGAGCCACGAGAGACTTGCGAAGGACGGTGATATATGATCATATCGTCGGATGTTGCACACGTATCTGACGCACATATTCTGAGCTCGCTGTAACTTGACTGACAGTTCAGAACTTAGATCACTTAACAAAACGTCACAATAATCGAAGTGCGGCATTACTAGGGTTTGTACTAGGGTAAGTTTTAGTTGCTGGGGCAAGAAGTTTCTCAAGCGACTCAAAGAGTGAAAGGAGGAACAGATTTTTTTTATCGTTTCTTTAACTTGAACATTCCAACGTTTACGTAATATTATACAACTGTTTAAAATAACTTAAATAAAAGGGCCTCGTTAAGTAATTAACTGTCACGTGATTTCCCCCCTTTCTACGATCCTGCGGCATAACCACTTGGACGGACAGTAGATAGCATGTCTGAGTAATTTTATCTGTGCGGGTCGGGCAGAAGTGAAGATTGAATTTGCAGTACGTAAGGTACTCTTTTATAGAGTAGGTACAAAATTATTTCAACATGAGTTACTAGTACGAAGGACGAAACTGGTAATTGGAATTAGATGCAATAGTCTATAGTGCGATAATATGCACAAAAGAACTGAAGCCTGTGTCGAAATGAACGGCCACCATTTTCAAAAATGTGTTTAGATATCCATATTATGATCATTTTTCAATTTAACTTCATTCTCTATATTGTACGCTAATGTGCTGTAGACAGTATAATATACACTGCATAATGAATACGTTCGCATGGCTAACTCAGTTCGTGAGTAAAAACACTTATTCTTAATACAGTACTGCATTAAGACTAAACAAAAACCTAATGAAAATTATCGAACTCAAAATCGCGATATTTCCTAGTTTACGTAAATGGATGAACTACTTTTCTTCCCTCCTATATCTAGTAGAGTGATTTGTTTGTGTTTTACGCCAGTATCATCGAACTACAGTCGTGGAAGGGGGTAGCAATCTGTGTTTCCGGTTCTCTAAAGGTATAGCTAGGTTAATATTAAAACTGTTAGTAAAAATAAAATGATGTCCCTGTATATTTTCATAAATAAAAGTTAATTTAATACAATACTTGAAGTTTCATTTCAGTATTTAAAAATCTCCCATTTCTTTTGCTCATCATGTATAAGATCGTTGCGTTATTTTAAGATAACTCTGTATCAGCTGCTTATAAACGATCTTAGATAAATAAACGTTTTTTTCCACAGGTCTTCATTATGGCACTTTCTTTGAAAATTGCATTGATATCCCTTTTACTGCTCTTGACACCCGCTCTGACTTTCTGGATTTGGCTGCTGAGACAAGCTTTCCTGTCGTCGATCCAATGTCCGACAGGATGCTGGTGTGAGCCAATGGGCGATAGTGTAGATTGTTCTGATTCCAAACTGCAAGATATACCTCAAAATTACGGAAGAAATATTTCCATACTGATGCTTGATCACAACAATTTGAACAAACTTAAGAAGAAAATATTTCTTAACAGAGGTATTGCACACCTGGATGAGCTGAGCCTTGCACACTGTAACCTATCAGACGTGGACACAGAAGCATTTAACGGTCTTGTGATATTTAGTGTACTGTCAATGAACAATAATATTCTGACAGAATTAAAGGTAGGTACGTTTCAAAATATGAAAAATATTAAATTTATAAATTTGTCAAATAACAGAATTGAGAAATTGGAGGCCGGAATTTTTGAAGACTTGATATCTGCAACTGTGATTAATTTAGATAACAATCTTCTTCGTAACCTTAAAATGGAAATCTTCGTTGGGCTCTCAAGCCTGACCGCACTTTATCTTTCGTATAACAGGTTGCATCGCCTTGGCGCAGATGTATTTACGCATTTGCATAAAATAAATGAATTGACATTAGATAATAACTACAGACTTCAGATTCCAAGCGACAGTACATTTATCAATTCACAGACACTGGAGGAATTAAATATATCAAAATGTAATATAAGTCTTATAACAGCGAAATCCATTGAAAATATAACTCGCCTAAGAGCCCTGGATTTGAGCAGTAACAATCTCAGTCATATCGATAAAGATATGTTTACAGTAATTCCAAAGTTATCACGATTAATTTTGTACGGAAATCCACTAGAATGTGATTGTGACCTCTTAGAGGTATGGAGGTGGTGTCTTGACCACAACATCAAATTAGGAAGGGGGAAACATGTTCCAAAATGTGAAAGTCCCGAGGAAGTGTCCGACATGTGGTGGGGAGTCCTTGAAAAGTCTTACTGCAGGAATGAAACCATTGTGTTCGAGGGAGACTACAAGTTTGATGCTCCAGAATTTACTGAAACTGTTGCTTTTGATTTTGATTACAAGAGTTACTTCAATGTCATGAAATATTTAGATCCTATCATATCTACAATTTTGTATCTATTTGGCGCAATTGGGAATTTAACTGTTTTGATAGTGATAACGCGCAATTCTGAAATGCATACTGTACCAAACGCTTACATTTTTACTTTGGCTATTAGTGATTTTTTGTCGCTAACTATGCATGTTTTGAATTCTTTCCAAGATTCCCTGTCAGAATTGTGGAATTTCAGCGAATTTCTTTGCAAGATTTTTGCGTTTATCTATCAGTCAAGTATAGGATCATCCCCATACTTCATAGCTGTGCTGAGTATTCAGCGGTATCAGGTGATAGCGAGGCCTTTGCAAAACAAAATTCACCCCACAAGAACCAGAACAGTAACAGCTATCACAATTGTGGGAATTTGGATTCTGGCATCGTTATTCGCTATTCCACACGTTATCTCTCTGCATGTCGACGAAATGGGGATGTGCACTTCTTTTTCTGCCTGGAAGTACTATGAAAAAGTTGTAATATTTGAGCTCTTGGTGATTTGTATTCTTCCTCTTTGTGTGATAATTTTCATGTATGGTATTACTGCCCTGTATTTAATCAGAAGCACAAATGTAAAATCCGGAGTAATCCACAACCAGGGAAATGTGCGTAGGAACGCAGCAAGAATGATGTTGAGTCTAGCGATAGTGTTCGTTGTTAGCTTTCTTCCTAGCTACGCATTATGGACATTCATAGTAGTCAATCTATCCAAGGTGACAATAAAAATGTTTTACGTGTATACCGTGTCGTCTTACCTACTATTATTTAATTCCTGCTTCAATCCATTAGCACTTTATTGGTCTAGTTCCTTATACAGAAGTTATTTCAAACGTTATTTATTTAGATGTTGTACGAACGAATATCCAGTTTCTCGCAACACGATCAATATGAGTGTAAAAGATTAGTACTCGTTGGATAAAAGTAGGAACATAAACAGTAAATTAATAGAAGCCCTAATTTGAAGCAATGAAAGTCCAATTCAGATTACAATAATTTAGCACACTAATTGAGACAGGGAAATCAAAAACTCTCTAACTCCAATAAACCAAATTTTACAGGAGAGAGAAAAAAATTATTATTTCTCTTACTAACTTTAAATATTATACATTTATCTATTAATATTGTGTAAAATTACATTCTTTATTAATTAAATGAATATAGATAGATAATCATAATTATAGCAAATACTAGCTACTTCATGAGGTGAATAAATATACATGTATTTTTAATGTGTTCATCAAAATATTCCCTCTCCCTACAACATGTCACCACAGTCTACTATATACAGTCACGAAGCTTGAGTTTTGAGGGTGCTAGAAGCAATAGACTGTGACGGTACTATTTTGCATTGCCTGTAATGAGGCGATATTAGCGATCCTAGTGGTGAGCAACTACCTAATGTTTGCATATTTACTACGTATTGAACTTCGCGACTGTATATACTAGACTGTGATGTCACTGAGTAGAGATATGAAATGCTTGTTTTATTATGGTTAATGTGTATGTATTTTCTATGAGTCGAGGTTAATTTTTATATTTTTACACAGCCAATTATAATATATAGACTCAAATAGATGTGCTCATATCTTATGTATACAGAATTGAAATAAATGAGATATCAAATTGGGCCTTAAATCTTCACTGTACTTTTGTATTATTTAATTTTTCTCGATATTACCACACACAATATTTAATGCTTCTATGTATTAAAAGAGGTCCTTTCTATTTTTACGACTCTTTTTTGTTGACTATTACACTTTTACTACGTCATACTACTTTTGACCAATAAAACGGTACGAAAGGACGTCTTTCAACCAATCATGGTTGCTTATCGCATAATTTTATCGCGTCCCTAGCATTTGTTTAATTTTATCGTATCCCTAGCATTTGTTTATTTTTATCACTGCCCTAGCATTTGTTTCTTTCTTTGCTAACATTTCAAACTGCATTGATCTGGACGTCAAAAAACAGAAAATTACAAACCACTCCAGTCGATACACAGCACTTTCAAATATGACTCGCATTGGCATTCAAGAACAAGAATTAATAAAGATCACTGGTCACAGCTATGCATCTTCCCTGAAATTCTATTTACAAATAAATGAAGAGCACCATTCGGAAATCCTGAATCAGTTGAGAAATACACCATGTACATCAACGAGTTCCACTTCTTTTACGCACACGTCCAATATAACATCAACTGAACCGCCAACCACTAAAACATTCAAATTTGAAAATTGTACTTTCAATAATTGTTCCTTTTAAATTTATTCATGTTTATTTTTTATTTCAACATCGTTAATTAAAACTTTTCTTGTTTATTTCATCATCCCTAATTAAAACTTTGGTAAAACTTGTTTATAATAAGTTATGTTATAGCTTCTGTTATATGATATTATGGATAGTCACGTATCAGAGATTGTTTAATACTAAGATTTATTGAAAATCATCTGTCAAGTGACGTTGATTACTGGGATCCGGATAATTGAAGTGGAATGCAACTTATTAATAAAAAAGAAACTGAATCAACAAAGCCTTCGTAACTAGTATCCGTCCACAGAGCTCAATGAAGATTCCACAATTGGCACAACTGATAACAAGAAAACAACTAAACATAACACACTGCTGCCATCTAGCGTAATATTTGTAATTTAGAGATGGTACAATAATACATTTAAAGACAGTCCTATTTTCGTAAGTCAATTAATATTTTATTGTATTGGAATACTTCGTTACTTCTAATCTTCATACACTTTCTTCTAATCACGTAATAATCAATTAAATCCCACTCGAGTTTTGATTTTCTCTAGATAAATCAAAATCTCTACTGAGATTACTGTTGATAAAACGCTAATTAATGCACAAGGTTAACTATACCAACATCTGCCGGGTGTTGTAAAACTAAATGGAAAACTGTTCAATTTAGATTATACTGAACACTAAACGACAGTTCCTATTTTTTACACTGCATTGAAATAAAATATATTCAAGGTCGCATTTTGAGCTTAGGCAGATGAAGGAGTAAGCTTATGGGAAGGAATTTTTTGTTCGAAATCTAACATTGAATTCTGCATTTTTCCATCGTCTTGTCAGAATTACTACCATGGTGTACCTGGCAATTTTAGTAATTAATCTAGAAGACATCTCATCAACACATACTCGAACAGGTAGATTGGGATGGAATGTAATGAAATTTTCAGGAGGGGGCACTATGACTCAGCACTGTGACCTTTTACGATCTATTTCGCTAACCCTCAACCTTGGCGCATTCCCAAACCCACACCGGCTGACTACACTAAGGTTCGCTGCGTACCCATCTTTCGAGCAAGACATCCCACTCTTTCCTAGGCCAGCCCCTCCCGAGAAAAACCCCAACTGCGACCTTGTCCGCCAAAAACGTCACTATGGATTTTTCAATGAAAAATCCCAGGCCTCACTGGGACTCGAACCCGAACCGCCTGCATGACAACACCCAGAAGTAATAATATGGCCATAGTGCGATCATCATCATCATCATCAATGTCTCGACAGCCCAGTGAAGACCCTGGCCTTCTCCAGAAGCTTCTTCCATTCCTCCCTATTAAGAGCCTTGCCATCCCAGTTCCTTTCTCCAAACAGTTTAACGTCTTAGCCGATATTGTCCTCCCATTTCAATTTAAGCCTTCCAACTACTCTCTTGTCCTCTAGTTTTATTTTAAAAATTATTCTTGTAATTCTGTCTTTATTATTCGTATTATGTGATCTGCCCATTTGAGCCTATTAAGTTTAATGAATTTAACTATATCTGGCCTTTTGTACAACTGATATCATTCAAAATTGTACTGCCTTCTCCATTGACCTTCTTCCACAGCCACCAATAATGCTTCTAAGAATTCGTCTCTCAAATATACCCAATGTTTCTTCCACCAGAGGTAGTAAATTCCTAGCAATTCCTGCCCATTGAACATCCCACTATTCATCCTCTTTTACTGTCTCAGTCCCCCGTGAATGGAATTCTCTACCTCAGAAGATTAGGGGCTGCCAGACAATAACCACTTTCAAGAAAAGGCTAAACGATTTCTTACGGGCGCAGTCAAATTGAAGTTATAATTGTGATCGAGTTTAATAATTTAATTTAATTTAAGTATGACTATCATTACTATTATTATTATTATTGTTATTATTATTATTATTATTATTATTATTATTATTATTATTATTATTTTATTGTCAAGAGTACAACATTCCCCCATAAGGATATACATAAATATACGTGGACTTCTCCAGACGGAATGACACATAACCAGATAGATCACATCTTGATAGATAAAAGAAGGCACACTAGTATAGTAGACATTCGAACTTTCAGGAGGGCAGACTGTAATTCTGACCATTATTTGGTAATTGGAGAATTAAGAGAAAGACTATCAGTAGCCAAGCGAGTAGAGCAACAAGCTAATATTAGTAGATTCAATATTTTGAAATTAAAGGACGAGGAAACTAAGCAACGTTATCAGGTTGAAATTTCAAATAGGTTTGCTGCTTTAGCAACTGCTGACGAAGCTGAGGAAGAGTTAGATGTTAATAGCGTGTGGGACAATATCCGAGATAATATCAAAATTGCAGCTGAGCAGAGCATAGGTTATCATGAAACTCAGAAAAAGAAACCATGGTTTGATGAAGATTGTTCCATTGCAGTAGATAGAAGGAAACAGGCAAAATTGAAATTCTTACAGGATCCAATTGTGGAGAATAGAGATCATTATTTCAATGAAAGACGGGAAGCAAGTCGTACACTTAGGAATAAAAAGAGAGATTACTTGAAGGAAAAACTGAATGAGGTAGAAACAAATAGTAAAAACAAAAACATTCGAGATTTATATAAGGGTATAAAGGAATTTAAAAATGGATATCAGGCAAGGGCAAACGTGATCAAGGATGAGAATGGTGACTTGCTTGCAGACTCTCATTCAATCCTGAACAGATGGAAAAACTATTTTGAGCAACTACTAAATGTACATAGGCCAAATAGAAATGATCGGGACGAAATTGAAATACAAACTGCTGAGCCATTTATACCGGAATCCACACTTTCTGAAGTCGAAATTGCGATAGAAAATCTGAAAAAGTACAAGTCTCCAGATATTGATCAAATTCCAGCACAATTAATACAAGAGGGTGGAAGGGCAGTATCTAGCGAAATTTATAAACTTGTACTTGCAATTTGGGAAAAGGAAATTGTACCAGAACAATGGAAGGAGTCCATAATCGTGCATACTTTTAAGAAGGGGGACAAGACTAACTGTAGTAACTTTCGAGGAATATCACTTTTGTTGACGTCGTACAAAATTTTGTCGAATATCCTTTTGAGAAGATTAACTCCATATGTAGATGAAATTATTGGAGACCATCAGTGTGGTTTTAGGCGTAATAGATCGACTATTGATCAGATTTTTTGTATTCGACAGATATTGGAGAAAAAATGGGAGTATAAGAGTACAGTGCATCAGTTATTCATAGATTTCAAAAAAGCGTATGACTCGGTTAAGAGAGAAGTTTTATATAATATTCTTATTGAATTTGGTATTCCCAAGAAAATAGTTCGATTAATTAAAATGTGTCTTAGTGAAACTTACAGCAGAGTCCGTATAGGCCAGTTTCTATCTGATGCTTTTCCAATTCACTGCGGGCTAAAGCAGGGAGATGCACTATCACCTTTACTTTTTAACTTCGCTCTAGAATATGCCATTAGGAAAGTTCAGGATAACACAGAGGGTTTGGAATTGAACGGGTTACATCAGCTTCTTGTCTATGCAGATGACGTGAATATGTTAGGAGAAAATCCACAAACAATTAGGAAAAACGCGGAAATTCTTGTTGAAGCAAGTAGAGCGATAGGGTTGGAAGTAAATCCCGAAAAGACAAAGTATATGATTATGTCTCGTGACCAGAATATTGTACGAAATGGAAATATAAAAATTGGAGATTTATCCTTCGAAGAGGTGGAAAAATTCAAATATCTTGGAGCAACAGTAACAAACATAAATGACACTCGGGAGGAAATTAAACGCAGAATAAATATGGGAAATGCGTGTTATTATTCGGTTGAGAAGCTCTTATCATCCAGTCTGCTGTCAAAAAATCTGAAAGTTAGAATTTATAAAACAGTTATATTACCGGTTGTTCTGTATGGTTGTGAAACTTGGACTCTCACTCTGAGAGAGGAACATAGGTTCAGGGTGTTTGAGAATAAGGTGTTTAGGAAAATATTTGGGGCTAAGCAGGATGAAGTTACAGGAGAATGGAGAAAGTTACACAACACAGAACTGCACGCATTGTATTCTTCACCTAACATAATTAGGAACTTAAAATCCAGACGTTTGAGATGGGCAGGACATGTAGCATGTATGGGCGAATCCAAAAATGCATATAGAGTGTTAGTTGGGAGACCGGAGGGAAAAAGGCCTTTAGGGAGGCCGAGACGTAGATGGGAAGATAATATTAAAATGGATTTGAGGGAGGTGGGGTGTGATGATAGAGACTGGATTAATCTTGCACAGGATAGGGACCGATGGCGGGCTTATGTGAGGGCGGCAATGAACCTTCGGGTTCCTTAAAAGCCATTTGTAAGTAAGTAAGTGTCAAAAGTTGGCAATCACATGTTTTTAATAAGTATTCTTATTTGTTTTCATTACACCTCAGAATAAAATGAATTACAATCGCTTTTTATATAAGTTATACAGTTCGCAACGGTTGAATTTATGGTCTATCATTATTTGTAAATTAATAATTCAGTATTTCTTGAAATCATAGTGCGATAATGGAGTTATATTTGAACAATAAATATTAGGGCTACGATTCTTAGGTAAATAAATATTTTATTTGCAGTGTAATAGAAACTCGTAATTGTGTTTTAAGGTTCGGACAAGGTCACCTAAGTACATCGTCGTTGTTCCTGCTGTAACCCCCATGTGACATATTTATCGATTTTCAGATTTTTGCTCTATTAAATAACTTGAATAGTGATACAGCAAATAATAAAATCTCCTATATGTAATTATATTTCTTTGTTTCGAAAATGTAAGAATTCACAGTCTGCTATGTACGGCTGCCATAGGATGAATAAATGTTTTTTCTTCCTACTGAAAAAAAAAAAAAAAAAATTTCACATAGGAGTTATTGCAGGAACAACGACGATATATTTTAAATTTTATTTCACATAAAAACATTTTTTTATGTATATACTGTACATATTTTCAAATATTCACATAAAACACATAAAGAATAAGTTTTCATCAAATAATTTTCGACATAAGCCCCATTTCAGTTTAATCACCACCCGAATGTTCAGTCAACTATTTCTGGGAATTGCCTATCTGTGGACCTGTGGAAATGTAGTCTGCTCTCTCACCACAAGCGATAAGAGCTGTCATCACTAAAGAACTGTACTGTACCTAACACACATAAACATTGCTCTGTCATTTAGAAGTGCTTTGAAAGTTATTAATAACTCTGATTCAGGAAGAAATTATAAGTTCATAAACATCAGCTGCCTCTGTTTTCGTTACCAATGATCAGGGAAAGGATTTATATGTAAATACATATTTACTTATAAAGCTAATATAATTTATATTTTGCATTATCTTTATGTTTCACAATGTGTAGGGTTGAAAAATCCTACTTTTATTTTCCATATTTTTCCATATTTTAGAGTTTAGTACATATTTTCGTTAATTTCCATATATTTTCCATATTTCATATAAAACAGTCCATATTATATTAGGTTTAACAATAAAACAAAACAAAATTCCATTAACTTTTAAAAATACATTTCAACAATAGAGATTTAAACACATGTTCAGTAATCCCTTTAACATCAGAGTTATTTGAAAATTAGCAGTCCTATCAACAATGGGAAAGTAAGTTACAAAACTGTATTAATTTAATTTAAAATTTTTAACAGACTTCAGTTGTGCAGCTCAACAGTTAAATGCCAGTCAGAGTACACATAGGTTCAGTTTTGTAAATCATACTATAAAGACGGTAAATATGCCAAAAGTACGTCATTCAGTCAATTTAAAATCAAAACTAACAAGTTACATTTCAGAATTTAAAGAAGATGGTTTATCAACTGACAATAAAATATTATTTTGTAATTTGTGTCAGTGTGCAGTATCATCTACACAAAAGTTCCTGGTGCAACAACACATTACAACTAGTAAACATCAGGCCAACAAACAACTAAATTCCAAGCAGAGACAATTGTTTTTAACACAACCAACAACATCGAATGTAAGATCTGAGTTTAACATCGACCTGTGCCGTTCTCTCATCTCTGCTGATATTCCTCTCTACAAACTAAAGAATAAGGTCTTCAGGGAATTCCTTGAAAAATATACTCAACATACAATCCCGGATGAGTCAACACTTAGGAAGACGTATGCTCCATCCATCTACGATGAGACAATACAGAAGATAAGAGATGAAATTAAAGATAGTTCAATTTGGGTTTCCATTGATGAGACTCCCGACAAAGAAGGTAGACTTGTTGGTAATGTAGTTATCGGTTTGTTAAGTGAACAATATTCTGAACGAATTCTTTTACATTGTGATGTTCTAGAAAAGTGCAATAACAAAACTATAGTTAAACTGTTCAACGAAGCTATGGGTATCCTGTGGCCAAAGGGTATTATGTACGATAATGTGTTATTCTTTATTAGCGATGCTGCCCCTTATATGGTCAAAGCTGGACAAGCATTATCTGTTGTATATCCTAAATTGACTCATTTTACTTGTGTGGCGCATGCATTTCATCGTGTGGCAGAAGTGGTCAGAGACAATTTCCCTAAAGTAGATTTGTTGATTTCATCAGTGAAAAAAGTATTTCTCAAAGCTCCCAGTAGAGTTAACGTGTTGAAAGAAATGTACCCTGAAATTCCATTGCCACCAAAGCCAATTTTAACTAGATGGGGTACATGGCTAGAAGCAGTTGAATATTATGCCGAACATATAGACTCTATTAACAATGTTCTCCTTGCATTGGACTCTGAAGATGCAGTCTCAATTGATACTGCGAAAACAGTTACCTGTGACATAAGTGTGAAGAATGACTTAGCTCACATTCAGCATACATTTTCATGCATCATAAAAACGCTCAAAAGTCTCCAAAATAGGCACCTTTCACTATCTGAAAGTTTTGAAATTATAAATAGTACTGTGGAACAACTGAATCGTGGTAGAGGTAAAGTTGCAGATGCAGTAAGAGCTAAGGTGGACACTGTACTTTCAAAAAACCCTGGATATGAAGAACTACAAAAGGTTGTTGCTGTGATGAGTGGTGAATCAACAGTGAAGATTAACTTGGACTTATCCCCAGCAGACATTGTGAAATTGAATTATGTACCAGTTACTTCTTGTGACGTCGAACGCTCTTTTAGTCAGTATAAATCTATCCTCAGAGACAATAGAAGAAGATTCACTTTTCAGCACTTGAAAGAAATGTTTGTAACCTATTGTTATGGTAACAGACAATAAAAATTGTGTTTTGTTGAAACTACATTGGAAGATAAGGTACGTCCATTATATTTTTTGTTTAGTTTGATTAAAATGTACCAATATTTAACGTACATAGTCATTTTTTTATAATTTTAAGTCCATATTTAATTCCATATTTTGGTAAAAATCCATATTTAATTCCATATTTTGGTAAAAATAACTACATATATATTTACATATTTCATATATTTTTAGTCCATATAAATCCGTTCCCTGCCAATGATAAACATGTCTTTAGGGAGTGCATGTTGTTTGTCACTGGCCAGTGCGCTCTTTTTTCCAGTACAAGGCAGTGTTCCGCGATAATCGTCAGCCATTTGTGTTGGAGAACGTGAAGATGAATCTCATTGTGTACTGTAATTCTTCAACAGTTGGTGAGCGAGCATAATTTAGAGTACTACATATCTATATATATAATTTGAAATGGTAATGGAAATTACGGGAAAACGGCTGAACGGATTTCCGCGAATGAACCCTCATTTTTAAGCTTGGCATCCAGTGATTTTCAGAAAAATAGTAACTTTCAGTGAAGCGTTAGTTTTCCTACATAATTTTCCTATTTTCCAAACCCATCTTTCGTCAGTTTTGACAACCAACTGCATTTCAGAATAAAACAAAACACACACTACAATAAACAATAGGCTATTACTCGAAGGCCATGACCTGCAGGATTGCTAACATATTTAGAACTCAAATTCAATTGGTTATTAAAAACTTCAAGACTTACTAAAAATAATTTATAGGTCTGATTCTGCGGTGTGTAATTTTTTGAGTACAGCTGGTTATAGGATATTAAAATCTACAAAACTTGAGGTGGTTTGATGACATTATTACCATTAGAAATAAAATATTATTATAGTTAATGCCATGATGTGACTATTTTTCATTAATTATACATATTCTATGTATTTTAGTTAACATTCTATGTATTTTAGTTTAATTCTGCTACATAGTTTATTTCAGTGTTTAATTAATAGTTCATAGTATTTTGTTGTTTAATTCGTAAATAACTCTTGTATACATGTAACTCTCATCTAAATCAAATTGTTGAATTCTTTGTAAGTTCATGCATATGGATATACACTTTTTGCTGGTTGAGTGGAAGAGAAGGCCTTACGGCCTTAACTCTGCAAGCTAAAATAAATCATTATTATTATTATATTAATGCTATATGGGGTTATATAAGTCGATGTAGAGAATATCTTAAATTAGGTCTTCATTTCTATAATTTACTGAGTGACAGTTATATATATTGTTATTAAAATCAAATATTTGTATACTTATTAATCAAGTGTGGTTGGGTCTTTTTCATATAAGATATTTATATGCGTCATTTTCTTCAATATTGGCTCGAGAGAGAGCGCAAAAATTACAGTTCCTAAGGAAAGACCAAAAGGTATTACATACTTACTGATAAAATAAGAGGCCTACAAAATTTTGTAGTCTCCCGATCATTTCAGCAAGATCTCTTAGCAGGACTTTTACACTCTTACTACGTCATACTACTTTTGACCAATAAAACGGTACGAAAGGACGTATTTCAACCAATCATGGCTGCTTATCGCACAATTTTATCGCGTCCCTAGCATGTGTTTAATTTTATCGCGTCCCTAGCATTAGTTTAATTTTATCTCGTCCCTAGCATTTGTTTAATTTTATCGCGTCCCTAGCATTTGTTTCGTTTGCCAACATTTGAAACTGCGCTGGTCTGGACGTCAAAAAAAATATATATATATATATAAAATTACAAACCACTCCAGTCGATGCACAGCAGTTTCAAATATGACTCGCATTGGCATTCAAGAACAAGAATTAATAAAAATCACTGATCATACCTGTGCATCTTCTGAAATCCGATTTACAAATAAATGAAGAGCACCATTCGGAAATCCTGAATAAGTTGAATACACCATGTAGGCCTAAATCAACGAGTTCCACTTCTATTACGTACACGTCCAATATAACATCAATTGAACCATCAACCACATTCAAATTTGAAAATTGTACATTCAATAATTATTCCTTTTAAAATTATTCATTCGGAATTCCCTGAATAAGTTGAATACACCATGTAGGCCTAAATCAACGAGTTCCACTTCTATTACGCACACGTCCAATATAACATCAATTGAACCACCAACCACATTCAAATTTGAAAATTGTACACTCAATAATTATTCCTTTTAAAATTATTCATTCGGAAATTCTGAATAAGTTGAATACACCATGTAGGCCTAAATCAACGAGTTCCACTTCTATTACGCACACGTCCAATATAACATCAATTGAACCACCAACCACATTCAAATTTTAAAATTGTACATTCAATAATTATTCCTTTTCAAATTATTCATGTTTTTTTTATGTCATCGTCGTTAATTAAAACTTTTTTAACACTTGTGTATATTAGTTAGGTTATGTTATAGCTTCTGCTATATGATATTATGGATAGTCACGTATCAGAGATTGTTTAATATTAAGATTTATTGAAAATCATCTGTCAAGTGACGTTGATTACTGGGATTCGGATAATTGAAGTAGAATGTTGCATTTTAATAAAAATGAAACTGAATCAACAAAGTCTTCTTGACTAGTAACATTGCCATCGTGTATAATAGATCGAGAACTTCTCGACGAGAAGGCATTGCTCACTACTGCCATCTAGCATGCATCTAGCGTAATATTTGCAATGTTGAGATGGTACAATAATACATTTGAAGACAGTTGTATTTTCGTAAGTCAATTAATATTTTTATTGTATTGGAGTACTTCGTTACTTCTAATCTTTATATACTTTCTTCTAATCGTGTAATAGTCAATTAAATCCCACTCGAGTTTTGATTTTCTCTAGATAAATCAAAACGTCTAGTGAGATTACTGTTGATAAAATGATTTTACCCTCTACATTTCAAGTTCTATATGCAGCAGCTATAATAAAATGCTATGTCTATTGTTTGAAAGCATAGCAAACCTGACTTTTTTTTTTAACTTTCACCTACAATCCACAATGACCTGAAATAGCTGTTGCTTTACTCCCAGATGAAAAACCCACTGATCGTCCTGACATTGTTACTTGCGTTTTCGCGTTGAAACTCAAAAACTGGAGGTGGATAGGTTCAAGAAAAGGTATTTATCGTTTAAAAAAAAAACATTCAGAGTGAGTATGTTTCATTATTACGGAAGAAAATAACTGTCAAAGTGTCTGGTATTCTTCATTGAAAATAAATCTGAAAAATGTTTATTTTATTAACTTAGTTTGCAGCATTTGCTGCACAAGCCAATAGTTGTTTATATTCTCATAAAATAATTATTGAAACATAATTAAATATATTTCCTTTTTTGTCATATATTTTTCCGATTTTTAGCATCTAAAAATCAGAGCCCTAATAATAATTATGGAAGAAACAGAAATACTCTGAGAAAATCTGCCATGGAACCGCTCGGCCAGCCACAAATCTCATAGGATCTCCTGGGTTCCAACCCAGCCTCCTGTTAATTAGCATGTTGTGTGTATACTGTAGAGGTCACTTCAGCGTGTTTTTTGCAAGGTCGTGGCGGAAGCAGCTGTTTCAGTGTCGACGATGGGAACGCACAAGGGAGCATGGCAGGCCTCTTGCGTAACCCGTTAACAGTCGCGGCTGCAAACAGTTGACGATCGTATGAAGCAGTAGTGATGTTTCTGGCAGTGCTCTTCCATTACCGTTTACTGACATCTACACTTCATCGGCATACGACGAGTTTGGCAAGACATCTCTAATATAATGGTAAAGTACTAATGGTGTAGAGGGAATCTGTACAGTTATTTATGGTTTGTTATCTTACGTAAGAGAAAGTAGTTTCCATTACACAATCAGACATCAGAGCTATTTAGGTCAGCGACTTAAACGAATCAGAAAATGTTTTTCGCACATTGGAGTATCCCTCCTTCACAACCCTCCGCTGGTAACATGAATAATAGATACAGCATTCGTTGGTAACAGGTGTTGCGTACCACCCCAAGCATTTAACATGCAAATAAACAAATACTGTAGGTATATTTATTTATGAAACCATCTTTACTATTAAATTATGACTTTCCTACACACAAAAAGTAACGTATCTATACTAATAATAAATCTGTAGCCGAAATTTTTCTGGTAATTTTCGATTTTCCAAAAATAATTGATCCTAAACATATATAATTAACCACCCTGAAACCGAAAATCGCTTTTTTTTAATTTTTGTTTCTGTCTGTCTGTATGTTTGTTACCTTTTCATGCGATAATGGCTGAATCGATTTATATGAAAATTTGAATATAAATTAAGTTCGTTGTAACTTAGAATTTAGGCTATATGGCATTCAAAATATTTTATTTAAATCGGGGGTTATCAGGGGGCCTGAATTAAATAAATCGAAATATCTCGCTTATTATTGATTTTTATGAAAAATATTACATAACAAAATTTTCTTTAAAATAATTTTCGATAAGTTTTATTCCATGCAAAATTTTGATAGGACTGATATTTAATGGGTTAAATGAGTTTCAAAATTACAATAACAACGCCATCTAAGGCGGTGTAATGAAATAAAAAACAAATGACTTCTTCTATAAGGGGCCTTGGATAACAACAATCGAAAGCCATGAAACATAGCCTACAGAGAATGTTTCTGTGTTTGTATGAAGTAATATCGGAAGCTAAATTAACCGATTTGTATAATTAATTATTAATTCACCATTGGAAAGTGTAGTTTCTCTAGATGGACATAATGCTATAATGTTATTACAGTAACTTCTGAGTGAATCGAGGACAGGTAAGATTAAAATAGCTTCTTATGCACAGAAAACTTGATAGGCATTCGTTTCCTGTATTTCCTAAAATAATTTTTATGACCAAATGAGTGGTTTCTGGATCAAAATGATCGCATTTTAATTGTTTAATACAATTTAAATTAAGTAACATAATAAACGATTTATCTTTATATCAAACATGAATGTTCCCTGGATCAAATGTTCTATTTTAATTATGTAATTACTTTATATTTATTTCTAACGGGTGCAGCGGAGCGCACGGGTACGGCTAGTCTATAATAAATGTACAGAATGATATAGTTTGAAGGCAGGGTTTAAGCTAGAAAATAAATAATTGTCGCAAAAATGCACAAATGAAAAATTATATTTGTGCAAATTGCGAAATGCTTGTGCGATATTATAAATAATTGTGCAGAAAGATAAAATTAATAAAATATGCAGAAACAAGAAGTTTTGTAATTTATAGGAGTTTTATTACTTTCAATCCATCTTATCACACCCTAGATAGACCTATACTTACGTAAGTAAATCATTAGATGTAGGTAAACATCACAATCTCAAATTACATTAATTATTATATTTTTTTCCTTTTCTTCTTTTAAACCTTCTCCCGCAGTATAAAGATAGTAATGTAACGAAGTAGTAACATTTATTTCAACTCCCGTTCTCAGTGATTGGAGAAAGTGATTCGTTACCTAACCTTCTTGTAGCCCTTCAAATCGAAGAATAGATTTTACAGAACGAAAAATCTTAAGCATCCCTTCCTCCGGTAGGAAAGTAAAGCTGGGAGGCCCGTGTCGTAAATTTACGGCACATAAGAGTAATCATATCTCTGATAGAGGACTTCAGGAAAAATTTGTTGATCATTTCTTGCCAACGTAATGTTGAATTTGGACGGTGAATAACCTTTGCAGTTGAAAACTTCATTAAATCAGTGGCAAAGCATTTTGAGGCTTAGCCTACCCAAAAAACTTGAGTTATACCTAGTAACAGCAAGCCTACAAGTTCGTAATAACGATGTATCGTAATAGTAACACTTGGTTTCACTCCTATCCTTCACTGTTGGCAGTCATTCCAGGATGGAGAGTTCAGTGCGAGGCTTGTGACAGAAGCGCCTAAAGACATAGCTATGACATTAACTCGCAAGCTTGAGGGGCGCCGGGGGAGGGGGTATCGACTGCTACATCTCGGTACGAAACACGGCTAGTCTCACCTTCACAATAATACGTTGCGTCTATATTGGTGTTCTGTGAATGCTCTGCGTTGCTGAGTGTTAGTTTAATCAAAAATACATGCTTATGTGTGTTACATATTAATTTTGTTTAAAGTGGCTCACACTGAACGAACATTTAGCTCATTATTTGTAGAATTAAAACAGAAACCGTTTTCAAGTTGGACGTATGAAATAAAATGTGCTTACAAATGTAGGAGATCGATACCACATTTAGATATTAATTAGCAGATGGAGGAAGACAAAATATATATTTTAATTGTCATGGTAACAGGATGTTCATTCTCTTTCATCGTCCTTCCCTCGTTTAGAACTAGACTCCTAATTTTTTAAGCACACGGGAGAAATATTTTACCTACATTATACATTTATATTTTGTTGCAATGTGGTTACTAAGTGCAAGGTCAACTGTCCTTCGGTAACATATTATTTAGAAATGTCTGTAGTAAGAGGCAAATACTGGGAAAGAACGCATGTAGCCAACATAACATTTGTTTCGTAACTGCCTACGAGAATAAAACCAATGCAAAATTTTCTCACACAATGCCATGTTGCATGAAGTCGAATGTTCTTTGCCATTGTTCTCGATAGGCCTATGTTATTTATCTAACAAGAATCCGCAAGACGTGTCCGTGGACAATTATATAAAATACTTATTTTAGCTCCTTATTCCTTAGTTTAATTCCAAAGCCGTTTTCTTGTGTTAAAGTCCGTTTATGTGCAAATCATGAATGAGATTTACAAGTCTGCTATTTATATTAGTTTGTCTCTCATATCATGATGCAAGGCCATCTAGGAATTGAAAAACATTTATTTGTTCAGTAGGCTTAGATCTATAGTAAGTAGTAAGCCTATGCATCTTTTCAGAGATTTCCCACGAAATTTAATTTAATTTACTTCGTTTTTGTAATAATTGATTTGATTTAATTTCTTCCTGTAATCACTACAGGTTGCCATCGACAAAGAGTACCATGATACAATAGAGTAAATACCTTGACGCTTAGTGATAAATTGTTGTTAGAGTGAAAAATAAACAATTTTAATTATATTGAAACACATTATATTAAACGAAGTAACGTCAACGAGATGCGAATTAGTCATGGTCCATATGTATGATGCCTGAAAATAGCTATCGAGCCTTTGAGTGCTGCAATTGTTAGATCTCTTAAAATACTTTTATGCAGGCCAAAAGATTTACAGAAGTCGACTAGGAACCGGAGTGTGGTCCCACGGGCTCCTATCATTAGTCCCGCAATGACGATGGATTCCAGATGGTATTTGTCCTTATAAAAACTGATGGAAGGTTCATATATATTCCTTTTTTCCTCGTGTACTTCTTCTGGCTGGTGTTCGTGCGATTCGAATCTCACAGTAGGGTCTATGATGTAACCTTCAAGAGGGAGGTTTAAATGCAATTATGTCGATTCTTCGATTACTGCCTCACTGGATATGCCGTGTACTTCTTCATATACTGAATAACCTTTGTTCCTTAAGGCAGTTGCTATTATAGATCTTACTGTATGACGCCGCGTATTTCGTAGAAGTTCACCGTGTGGACAGGCCCCCAGAACATGGGCAAGGGTTTCAACCTCCAACCATTATTTTGTTAAGCATTTTGCGCAAAATACAATATATATCGTAGTACAGCTCTGTCGCCTATAAACTGAAATGAATCACAATTGTGATTAACCAATTGGGTTATTTGCAGAATTTGTATAACAAATTATGTCCATCAATTCTTACCCTTCCCATTATTTCATTTATAACGATAAAATTATAAATTCCTAACAATGAGTAGTTTCAATACTAATATATTGTATTGTATTGTATTTATTAACATTCCATGGTATTCATACATTGCTTTACAGCTAGAATATGGAACAAGTCAAAAAACTTAATACTATTATAAAGTCTTAATTTATAGTCACAGTCTAGATGAAATATATATACAGACGAGATTTACAATATAGTCTACTAGTACAACACATAGTTTTAGTATCTATTTCATGAAGTGTTATTGAATGTCATGAATTCGCCTACAGAATAGAAGGCGTGAGAAATTAGGTACTTCTTTAAGGTATGATGAAATAACAAGCAAATCAAAAAGCTAAAGAATTATACTATAATACAACAATACAAAACTCTGATAATAAAATTAAAACAACTTGGAACATAATTAAAAAGGAAAGGGGACGATCAAAAAGTAAAGTAACAAACTATACTCTTATATCTAACAACACAAAAACGTCAGACCCAAATGAAATTGCAAATATATTTAACAAATATATTCTTACAATAACTGATAACCTCAACATCCCCCAAGATAATGTTACTAACAGTTTAGAAAATACTAATGTAGTAAACGTTACAAGAATTATTTCCTTCATGTGAAATATTTCACGAGAATAAAATTAAATTATCATAGTGACAGCTAAAATGCCGTGTCCATACCACTTAAGTTTTTAAAATGGAGCACGATTATGTCCAGATAAAGGTTTGTTTAATAATGTAACTGAGAAAAAAATTAAAGAAACATTTGATATTATCAAAACTTCTTCATTTATGTCTGAGTTTATATTTTCTTAAATATGATTACATGATTACTCTGGTCCAGTAAGTCAGTCAGGTCTGTTACACCATTCTGTTCCTATGGATACACAGTTGAAAAAGAAATCCCACAGATGTCAGCACAAGCCAAGATGATGCACAAAGACCCATTTTGATTGTACTGCTATGTTCACCCATTTCGAATTGGCGAGTTTGTGTGTCAAACTCTTGCTTTATGTTTTAGTCTAAGCGTGCATTTTTACTCTGTCAGATCTGTTTGTGTTGTGTTTTCCACAAATAACAACATATGAATCGGTCATTGCAGAAAGGGGATAAGTCATGAAATCTTACTTTTGAGATAATCAATAAAAACTGTTTTCTTCTTCAAATACTGGAGCAATCATTATAAATATTTTTTCTTATTTTGTTTATGACTAGTGAAATATAATACATCATGTTAGACATTTGACATCTCAAACACTTTTGTTTAAAGTTGTTTATTCGAACCATGACTTATCCCCTTTCTGCAAGGAATTGTTAAATATGGAGGAAAAAATATATAATTTACAATTTTGGGCTAATGTAATATTTGAAAACAAACTAAATGTTAATAATTATAATGATTACGATGATTTTGTGTGCAATTACTACATTATTCTCACCATTTACATAATTATTTTTGCATTTTAATCATTGTTCCTACTATAGAAATGTACCAATATGTGATTTTATATCACAGTTTTAAATCAAAATTCTACATTTAAACTAACACTCAAAAACTGCATATAGGAGGGCACAATAAAAAATACAATAAAGTACTCCACAATCATTTGTTTCAATTGTTATAGAGTGTATTGTTAAATGTTGGAAGCCTTTGTAGATTCCTTGTCACAAGGTGGCCAGTTCAGGATCTCTTCGTAAAAGGAAGTGTGTTCCAATGGAATGTATTGCCTCACTTTCGATACATCTCCAAGTTTTATTCGTATTAATGGAAATTTTCCCATTGTATACTTTTGTGTAGGCGTTACTATGCGTCCAGAACCTGGTTTTTTCATACAGAATCTGTGTTTCCTCATTTCACTACCAATGAACAAACTGGCAGTCACACATCCTGGATCATCTTTAGAGTAAACAAATTCACTGAATTGTGCTGAAGAAAACATATTCTTATCTTTCCCTTTCTTCCCCAGTGTGTCTAATCAGCAGGTGGTTTTCTTGTAATACTCTGGCCATCAGCATTTAAAAGTCAAAATATCATCAGTAGTAACTGATTCTACAGAAAATCTGTTGTTTATGTTTGCCTGGTGGATTAAGGTATTGTATTCGTCTGGCACATATACCCTGTCTGTCTTCCTTGGTTTGCGCTTCACTACACCAAAGTTGTGGTCACAGAGAAGAAATGGATGGCCTCGTTGTGGAAAATAATGAATGATTTTGTTAAATCTCCCCATTTGGATCAGTGCAAGCAACAATCGAATTACAGTATGATTTTTATTTTGCCCTCCCTCCACAGTTATCAGAGAAAAGATACAATTCCTTGACTGAAGAAGGGACATTATTTTCAATGTAGTTCAGAAGGAACTTGGAGATTTGTGGCCTATACCTTCATGATAGGAATAGAAATGCGCCGTACGATCTTTCAAATTGTGAATGTTGAAAATTGATGACCCAAAGTTGCGTCTGAACAAACAAAGAATAGTTTTTTACCTACATTGTTCTCCTGTCGTACGGGCTGCTACAGACTTCCCAATGGAATTGACGTTCCAATCCCTTCAGTTTATTTCTCTTATTTATATTTCTGCGGTAGTTAATTTCATTGCGTTTACGTTTGTCACTTACTACTTCTAGCTTATCTGTTATTTTCCTTATCAGCTGATGGGCGCGTAACTTATAGATCCGCGGGACTCAGTTGCATCACGTCGTCAGTCAGTGCAGAAAGAAGGTAAGTCGCTGACTTGTCCCCTTTCTGCAATGACTGCGCTGCTTATGGTACTCTGCTTCGCGTTGAGAATGAGCAAATTTGTCCCATTTCTTTATGAAAATGTGTGTCTAGGTCTGAAGAAAGCAATGGCACTCTTAACTCATTTTCGCGTTTTTCATGACTTATCCCCTTTCTGCAATGACCGATTCATATAAAGTCAAGATCAAGAGGACATAATAGTACACGTGTCCAGTAGTTAAGTTGCTATTTTGAAGATTTTAAGCAAAAAAATTTTAGGTTAGCACATGCTTGTTTGCTTTGTCATGTCTATTACCTGTCAGATCTGTTACTCCGTCATGTCTGTTACATCATTCAAAACAGTGCTGTAAAGCAAGGTGAGTGTACAGTGGTTGATTACTATGGCAGTGACATTGTGCTATATTAATACATGCAGAATATGCACTAAATAGTACTTTAATTTTGACGTTCTCAATCGTCCATTTGTTATACAAATTTTGCAAATGACCCAATTACATTGGCTCTTACATGTAATTAAATTATGATACGAATAGTGCAGCTACAAGGAAATTTATTCATTATTCGGCGAATACTACAGACCCATATCACTTCTACCAGTCTTCTCCAAAATCTTTGAATGTGTTAAATTGGAAAAATCATATTAAAGAAATTACCCCCAAACTAAATTCAGCTTGTTTTGCTATTATATCTATGCAAAAGATAGTAAATATCAATACCTTAAATCCACACCCGTGGAGTAACGGTTAGCGCGTCTGGCCGCGAAACCAGGTGGCCCGAGTTCGATTCCCGGTCGGGGCAAGTTATCTGGTTGAGGTTTTTTCCGGGGTTTTCCCTCAATCCAATATGAGCAAATGCTGGGTAACTTTCGGTGCTGGATCCCAGACTCATTTCGCCGACATTATCACCTTCATCTCATTCAGACGCTAACTAATTTAATTAACCTAAGATGTTGATAAAGCGTCGTAAAATAACCTACTAAAATAAAATAAATCAATACCTTAAAAACAATATACTTTGCATACTTCCACTCGGCAATGAGTTTTGGAATAATATTCTGGGGAAATTCCCCACATAGCAACAATATATTTCTATTACAGAAAAGAGTAATTAGAATAATAGTAGGTGCCAAATCTAGGGAATCGTGTAGGACTATTTTCAAAAAACTACAAATAATGCCCATGGCTTGTCAGTATATCTTTTCATTAATAATCTTCCTCGTATGTAATCGTGAAAACTTTGTAACTAATTCAACAGTTCATAGCATAAATACACGTCAAAAAAATGACTTTCATACTCCATCGGCAAGTCTATCGTGCTATCAAAAAGGGGGCGTTATATGGCAGTAAAAATTTTTAACAGCCTCCCTATCGATATAAAAAAATGAAACTCAAAACATGAAATTATTTAGGGCCAAATTGAAGAAGTACCTAATTTCTCACGCCTTCTATTCTGTAGGTGAATTCATGACATTCAATAACACTTCATGAAATTGATACTAAAATTTTGTGTTGTACTAGTAGACTATATTGTAAATCTCGTCTGTATATATTTCATCTAGACTGTGACTATGAATTAAGATTTTATAATAGTATTAAGTTTTTTGACTTGTTCCATATTCTAGCTGTAAGCAATGTATGAATACCATGGAATGTTAATAAATACAATACAATACAATACAATACAATACAATACAATACAATACAATACAATATCTGTCACATAATATCTGTGACAAAAAATATTTGTAGCAACTCTTGAAGTACATCTAATTTCGGGTTCATAGTAAAGAGAAGTTTGAATTACGGTCTAGCAGAGTTTGTAATTGGTTTGACACGCCATCCGTCTGAGTTTGAAAGCCTACACGAGATTGGGATGATTGTGTACTTGACTTACGCAATGGAAGCGCTGCCGCTATGCGATGTATATAATTATAACTAGGGTCACTAGGTCACGAGTTCTGAAGCTATTAGAACACTTTATTGAGAATGCTCTCTAATCCAGCTTCTTCAAGGTTTGTGCTATGGTAACGTTTTCGTCACTATAGACACAACTTCTTTTAGGTTCTATATAAATCTTAAAATAAGGATAAATTACATTTTTAATACAGATATATCAGTACCAGTGTTGTCATGGTAATTTCTCTCTTGGCCATACCCCCCCCCCCCAAACCTTGTTTTCTCCCTTGAAATATATTTTACTCTCATCTCTGTCATTTAATGATTCTTTTAATATTAAAGAAGAAGTAAAGAATTTTTTTTTTTTTTGCTTTACATTTTAATTGTACAAGGAGCTTGATTTAAAGAATACTCCATGTAGCCTCACCGTAGATGCACACTGGTCTGGATGATTTTTTTTTTAATGTGTATTTGTAGCACTTCTTGTTTTTCAACCATTATTTCATATATATAATTAGAACTGGTAATGGAAATTACGGGGAAACGGCTGAACGGATTTTAATAAATAACCCCTCATTTTGAAGCTTGGAACCCAAAGTTTTTCAGAAAAATAGTAGTGTTCAGTGAAGCGATAGTTTTCCTACATAATTTTCTTATTTTCAAAAATCCATCTTTCGTCAGTTTTGAGAACTAATTGCATTACAGGATAAAACAAAACACACACTACAATAAATTATAGTTATTACACGAAGGCCATGACCTGCAGGATTGTTGACATATTTAGACCTCAAATTCAATTGGTTGTTAAAAATTTCAACTCTTACTAAAAATAATTTACAGGTCTGATTCTGTGGTGTGTAATTTTCTGAGTACAGCTGTGTATTGGATATTAAAATCTACAAAATTTGAGGTAGTTTGATGGCATTATTACCATTGGAAATGAAATATTATTATAGTTAATGCCATGATGTGACTATTTTTCATTAATTATACATATTAATGCTATGTTCATGATATGAAAGTGGGGTTATGTAAGTAGATGTAGAGAATATCTTAAATCAGATCTTCATTTCTATTATTTACTGAGTGGCGGCTATATAGTGTATATAACTACAAAAATATTGTTATTAAAAATCAATTATTTTTATAGTTATTAATCAAGTGGGCTTGGGTCTTTTCCATATACTTAATGGCGGTGTAGTGTAGATATTTAGAAAAATATTTGGGGCTAAGAGGGATGAAGTTACAGGAGAATGGAGAAAGTTACACAACACAGAACTGCACGCATTGTATTCTTCACCTGATATAATTAGGAACATTAAATCCATACGTTTGAGATGGGCAGGGCATGTAGCACTTATGGACGAATCCAGAAATGCATATAGAGTGTTAGTTGGGAGACCGGAGGGAAAAAGACCTTTGGGGAGGCCGAGACGTAGATGAGAGGATAATATTAAAATGGTTTTGAGGGAGGTGGGATATGATGATAGAGACTGGATTAATGTTGCTCAGGATCGGGACCAATGGCGGGCAATGAACCTCCGGGTTCCTTAAAAGCCAATAATTAAGTAAGTATTATTATTATTATTATTATTATTATTATTATTATTATTATTATTATTATTATTATTATTATAAAGATGCAAGACAATTAACTCAGTGCGACCAAACGTTGAACCATAATAATAATAATAATAATAATAATAATAATAATAATAATAATAATAGTAATAATAATAATAATATAATAATAATAATATCCAAGAGCAAGCTTAAGATAACATTATTTCCTTTGCTTACTTTATATTTTATCAAGTACTTGTATACCCGTATTAAAAGAATTATATTTTGTGAGGGGGGTAGAAGTTACCCTTGGCAGGGATGTTAATACGAATTTATGAAAGGGGGATAACTTTCCTTTAGGGGGGGGGGAATCCCCTCCATCCCTCCCGTTAAATTCGCACCCTGTTAACAATTGTTGTGTTAAATACGTAAGAAAAATATAATTTTGTACTTAAAAATTGAAAACAAAATTCTGTACGAAGCAACAATGTAATTCACAACACATTTTTAGCTTCAGAATACTAGCTAATTAAAGAAATTGTACTTCTGAACAGCCATTCTCTATTTGTAATATTATTTTACTCTTAAAACTAAAGAAGAAAGGTAATTTTTAACAAATTAAAATTAGTGTAACTCTAAAAACACTGACATTTTGTTTGAGTCACCTTTTTTGCTCAAAATACCTTCGGGCGGTAACCCCTCGTCATTCACTCGGTATACAATCATAAGTATAGACATAATTACACAATATAATTTGTAAACATTTACATAAATAATAATACAAATAATTAGTTTTTTTTTCCAATTTAATTATGCGTATATGACGTAATGATTTCTTAATTCATAATCTGTTTAACCAATATATCAGTTTTTTCTTTAATAATTTCAAATTCATAAAATTTCCGAAGTTTGAAATTCGATTAAAAATTTAAGGCGCTTCATAATTTCGTCATATTTTCCCATAACTACTTATTACTGTTAAAAAAGAGTCAATAACGTTATTAAAGGTTTTTATTTCTTTTGTGTCGGTTTATGATGTGACAGGTTCAGCTTTAGCTCACACTATGACACGAGAATTAAACAAAATTGGGCTTAATTTGAATGAAATGAGATGGCGGGGACACGATAGAGCTGCTTCCATGCGTAGAGTGTTCCCCGATTTGCAGATATAGGCCTATATTAAAGGGATATTCCCTATAGCATATCGTCGTTGTTCCTGCAATAACTATGTGCAAAATATAAAATTGTTCAGTAGGAAGAAAAACACATTTATTTATTCTTTGCTGTATCACTATATAAGTTATTTAGTAGAGCAAAATCTAAAAATCGATAAATATGTCACATAAATGAATGAATAAATAAATAAATAAATAAGTAAATAAATAAATAAATAAATAAGTAACACTATCTATAACAAACTTAGCAAAACGATAGTTAATATTAGTACTTTATGCAACGAGCCTATAATGGTAGTAATTAAGACGCGAGTATGTTTATGAAACGAGCGCAAGCGCAATCTTGTAAATTATGAGATGTACGCAGACGCGAAAGTATTGATTTTTTCCGGGCAACGAATGTCGACGACCTTGATATAATCTAGTAAGATAAACATCAAACTTGATATAACCTTGAAATTGAATTCGACATTGAAAAACGAGATGATAAATTGAATTTATTTGAATATTATTTACAATTAACGCTAATTATTATAGTAACAGAACATAACCTTCTGCGACAATATTGGATTTCCAGCCTGCGTGACGTTTTGCTAGTTGTCTTTCGATTGCATATCAGAGAATAATCGAAAACCTGAACTTTAATGAATAGGTGTACTTTAATGACATGCATTAATGGACTGCTACCAGGTGTATAATTACTACATTTCGGCATGGTCGAGCATAAAAATATTTAAGGATCAAGTTAAACATAAGTTTACAGAGTATTTTAATGTAGGCCTATGCCTCAAGTATCGCATAAATATGTAACTTACATATTCCTGCATTTGTTTTCCGTAGAAAATTCACAATGTAATCGCTATCTTTCATCCTTATATATTTTGTAAAATCTCATTTTCTCTATTTCAGGTCACTTGCAATTTCGTCTTTTGGACCAGAATCTCGTTGCTGAGTTTACTCATCGTGCCCGCTGCCGTATTTTGGATCTGGCTAATGAAGGAAGGAATCCGACAAGCGCACAACTGTCCATATGATTGCTGGTGCAGTGCAGCTGAAACAGCAGTGGAATGCATCCATGCCTCTCTCCAAAACATACCAGTTGGCCTCCATCCGAGAATAAAAGACCTCACTTTAAACCACAACAACATCTCTGTTTTGAGAAGGAATCATTTTACTGATGCTGGTTTGATGGCACTTGAGACGTTAACCCTGGAAAATAATGGAATTTCCACTATTGAACCGGGCGCTTTCAATGGACTACCAAAGTTGCACAACCTACATCTAAAAGACAATAATCTAAGTGTGCTAGAACTTGGAATATTTGGCAACTTAAAAGTTCTATCGGGGTTACATATAGCGGGGAATAAACTGAAAACAATAACTCCAGGAGTTTTCATTGATTTGGAAAGTTTGTACTATCTAAGTCTTGAAACGAATGAAATAAAATATCTGCGTCAAGACATGTTCATTGGACTTACGAATTTGCGGAACTTATGGCTGAGTGACAATAAAATATCTCATCTCGATCCCGACGTCTTTAAACTCATGCCTGTCCTATCTTTAATTAGCCTCCGCGATAATGAAGATCTTTACATCCCAACGGACAAATATTTTCTAAATACGCCCCATGTAACAACTTACATGCTATCTGACTGTAATATAAAAAGTTTATCAGCAATATCTTTCGAGTTGTCTCCAAAAGTGTCATCTCTTCGTCTAGAAAATAACAGCATAACGACAATAGACCTTGAAATGTTACATAGCTTGCCTGAACTGAGAACTTTAAGTCTCTTCGGAAACCCATTGCATTGCGACTGTGACATGAGAAAGGTGTGGCAATGGTGTGAAGAATATAATATAGGCACAGGATTCGAGGACAAAGTACCGACGTGCGACGCACCAGACGAAGTATCTGGACTTTGGTGGGGTGTCCTGAAGACAGCGGACTGTTCGAGCAACGTTGCCATATTTAAAGGAGACTATAAATCCGTCGTTCATAAGCCTGTACCTTACAATTCCGAATTCGAAGACTTCATCTACTTCTTAAAATACGTCCAGTCTACAGTGTACGGAATTCTGTTCTTGATCGGAGCAATTGGCAACATTACAGTGCTGATCATAATTAGCTGCAATAAGAGGATGAGAACAGTACCAAATTCTTACATATTTAATTTGGCTGTTGGTGATCTTTTAAACCTTACTGTAAATCTTCCTCTCCATCAAGCTTCGAATCTGTCACCTCAGTGGTTAGCAAAGGAAGGATTATGTAAATTCGGTGTATTTTTGCAAGAGTTATCCATAGGAGTGTCTGCGTTTTCTGTAGTTGTGTTGAGTATACAGAGATATTTCGCTACTTCCGGGTCTACACACCTCTCTACAAGAAACGCTACTGTTTTTGCCATCGCTGCAGTGTGGATCATCGCCTCTTGTTGCGCCTTGCCCGCTGCCTTTTCGGTGCACGTAGAAGACGAATTCTTATGCTCGTATTACAAAAGTGCGGAGTACTTCAGAATGACTGTGACTTTCCAGCTGTTGGTATTCTGTGTTATCCCAGTCTGTGTCATCGTGTACATGTACGTCATGACGGCACGGAATCTTGTTCAGGAAACAAACTGTTCGAATGAGGAGAACCGGAGACGTAAAACTCTTGCAAAAATAGTGATTGGTATTGCTATAGTTTTTTTCATTAGTTTTGTTCCTTACCATGTGCTGTTCACTGTAGTTTTCTGGAGCGAAGAGTTTTTTAGCTTGGCTTTAGGTTACTTGATGTTTGCATGCTCATGTCTCCTGGTTTTGAATCCGTGCTTGAATCCTGTGTCGTTATGTTGCACCAGTGTTACTTACAAGAAACTCTTCAAGCACTATCTGCTATGCTGCTGCCGCAGTAGATCAGAACGGAAAGAAGAAGACTCAGATCTTCCTGAAGGTCCAGAAGCATTGGTGCAGTATAGGAGAGGTCTTTCCGCTGAAGCTGTCATTATATAGACTCTCCTTAGGCTGTATTCATAAACAAGACTTTGGATGAAGACTTCCCAAACTCGACTTTCGTAGTAAAGTTTAACTTTATTAAAAGTTCTATTCATAGACAATACTTCTGAGACTTTGACTTTGGTAAGTCGAGATTTGACGATCTTGTTCTAATGTTGGCAATCAAAATCACTGCCTTCTAAACGAATTATACTTTTATTTATTTATCTAAACGATAACAGCTCCCTGTATTAACAGGCTGCCACAAAGACAGAGCATATTGTGCAATAGGCAGTTGGAAGTATAAATAATATACATATGTTTAAGTTGAAGGGAGTCTTACAACAGCTGCAAGAAATGACTGAATAAATAAGTAGGTACTAAGTAATTAGTTGAAGATCATTGTTGACCGTAGAGATGGTTGCGGAGTATAAATATTGATCCTCTCAGAGCTGCAAGAACGATGTCATCAATTGCCTTCCTCTGTAGGCCGAAACGTTGCCAGGTCTGGAAGAAGAAACCGGAATAGTTCCGCGCGCTCCAACCATAAGGCCTATTACTATAGATAGTTGAAATAGAGTAGGCATTGCCACAATCAAAGCCACCTTTTGAGTCACAAATCAATGAAACAATTGAACATCGGTACATGTTAAGCAATTGTTAACCGTTCTTGCAGCTTTACATAAGAATAATATTATTCGACGGCTTATTGTGAAACTAATGTAAGTACAAAAATTGACATTTTTAGGTCTTTACACCAATCGATAATAATTTTTTCTTCTACCTGGCCACAAAAAATCGTAACTCAGTTCGAACAGTCTTGTATATAATGCAATTCATAACTACAAAACATGATGGTATAGTTTAATTGAAATAGTATTGCCTGTTAAGAATTCTGTTGTGAATAAAACATCTATTGTAGTTGCTTTAGTTTCACATTAAGACTTGATATTATTTCACTGTAAAATAATTTTGTTGTGAAGATATGAAAGATAAGATTCCACCAATGACAGACTATGAAAGAAACATATTATCCTGCTGACAGCTGCTGGCAGAGGTATTCCCTGCATGTCTGCAGAAACTATTAAAAAATTATCTGAAATCAATATGCGGAAAACATTATTATGACGACCACAAGGATTATAAATTAACAGAATTTCCAACTGTATAACCTATTCTTTATAGAATTACATAGTAAGAATCAATATTAAGCTCTTAATCCTTACCTATAGCGTGAAATCGCAATGAAATAAGTTGTATTATTTATTGGTGGAACAGATAATCCTCTTTGATTATTCATCAATGAAAGTTGAAACATGACGAGGATATTTAATACTATCTGTTTATCAAATCTGTACCTCGATTTGAATTTTATAATCTGTAATAATAGGCTAAGGAACATGAGCACTTTAATAATATCCTGGATATCTTCAATATTCTCGGCAAATTCAGCAATTTCCAAAATATCAGCCATTTTTCTGATGTCCACGAACGAAAGTCAAAGTCAAAGTCTAGATTTTCGGCGACTTCGAAGTAAAGTCACGATTGAAGTTTACTTTGCTCAAAGTGTCGACTATGAATAGGAAAATAGTGACTTTGTACTTTCCAAAGTCAACTTTGGTCCAAAGTCTCGTCTATGAATACGACCCTTAGCTATCAGAGACAATCACATTGGCAGGGATATTTATTACTGTACATATGGAAAGAAATGTTCCATTTTGAAATGTAAAACTGTATCTTATAAAATTGGATTTGGTTAGGAAAGAAAATGTACTCTCTCATCGAGTGATTTGTGTTTCAAGCGGCGGCGTCAATTGCAACAATATCAGTTCATTGTCATCTGCGACGTGGCTCACTGCAAGATTGAAGAAAGTTACTGCCCCGAAGTTACTACGTAGTAGCTATTACAGATGTTTTCTATTGTTTTGTAAATTGGCAATCGTCCCTCTTGACGATCTATTGCAACAATAAAGACTTAGAATTTAAAAATACATAGTATGTCACTAAGCACAAATGGTTTGCAGGAATTTATTATGTTGGTAGCGCCCTTACAAAATATAAAATACATTATGTCACCAAGCATAACAATTGTGTTAAAGAGTGACCAGTGTCCAATTTGTAATAATTAGATACAGAAGTAGGTACTGGTAAGGGCCGTATGGGCTATTCCATATGAAATTTAAATAAGTAAATAAATAAAATCGATCAGTAAAAAACCTCGCACTTTTATACTCTATTTTTTCCCTATTTATACAAGGTTCTGAGGAGAGTGCATTTTCAAAAATATACTATCGAAAGTCAAACGGTTTTCGTATTATTGAGCGACAAATTTAGCGTATTTTATAAAAACAAGCCTCTTTCAGCGCTCAGAACTCTGGAACCATTTACTGCAGAACACTGAACGAGAGCTCATTTTGAAGCTGACGTTTGGTAGGTTATGTTAAGAAGTAATCCTTATTTTTATTATACGCAGAGAGACAGATAATCTGATTTTACTTACTTTCAGGCTTTTTGCTAATTTGTAAAAATGTAAAAAAAAAAAAATATTGAGAAAAAACCTTGCATTATTAAGAGGGATTCGGCATTGTTTGCTTAGTGGTACGCCAGTAAGTTTCGAGGGTATTAAATAGATTATTTTCACACGCCTAGGCTTGAACGGCGCAGTACCACACGCACTGGCCGAGAGCTGAAGATAAGCGAGCGTTGGGCGTCATTGTATTATGAAAACTTGTGATAAGGCTACCACAGTCATGACTGCTAGACGACACATCACGTGTTTATGTCTCCTGGCCTTGCTTACCTCGGCTAGCTCCCGCCTCACAGTCAGCTGGTTAGTTCACGCGCGTACTATTCATTTTCTTTATTTGATATTTTCAATACTTTCTTATCAACGTGCCATCAGTAAAAATATGTGTTTATTTGTACTTTCAATGCGGAATCTAACTATATATTTAAAAAAAAAATTTTTTTTTCCTTGGCAAAGGCGTCTTAATGAGGAAAAATCTAAATTTCTCCATTTCCATAAAAAGTAAGAAAATCCGTTTATATGTCAATATAGACTTTAATTTCTCAGCATCAAAATAAACCATGATTTTGATCATTGGGTGAAAGGTTTTCGGAGCTACAACAGTTTAAAGTTGGTAATGTTATGAAAATACGATAAATTTAAATATTTTTAGTGTAAACACTATGAAGTTCTGATGCCTCAAACTTTGCACAAAGCACTTTATCACAGTTCTCTACGTACAAAAAAAGTTTTATTGTATTTAGAAATTGTAAGGTCAATTTTCTCTATATTTCGGTCGATTTGAGATGGAATAGCTCGTATGCACCTGTAAGTACCCTATAACTGAACAAAACTTCATGAAGAGTGTCAATTCTACATGGAGATTAACTCAGTTCACACAATCTTCGAACAGGCAAAAAGTAGACTCCAATATTCTGACTTATAATGATCATTTAATTTAATATATAATCTGAACAATTTTCCCCAATGCCAAAAGAACTGCTATTATTTATTTACATAGACCAGGTCTTGGATATTATCATTATGAAAGCGTATTTAAAATTACACAAACTGTAATTTGAAATTTCCTGTTTATATTAAGAGTCTTGGCGGTGTAATGAAGAAATGACATTTCCTGCATCAGTTCAGAGATTGCCACTTGCTCGCTAGTCTTGTTTTTCATGTCGTTTCAAGATCACAGAAGCTGCTATTTCTTTCCTACACTACAATGCGACGATCTAACCCACGAATCTTTATAGGTCAGGGTCACATTGCTCGGGAATTCATGTTTGTTTCACTAGATAGTTTCCAAGTTAATGTAAAAATGATCAGATATAGAGGAGTATGACAAGGATGCCCTTTATCACCAACCCTGTTCAACATCTACTTGGAGCATTTAGTGAAGGACTTTTCAGAAAATGGGAGGAGTGATAATTTAATAGTTTAAATTACTTGTCTAAAAATAGTATAATGAAAGTTTCAAGTTAAATCTTAAGATTTATCTATTTTGCAAATGTTTATTTGCTATAACATTGTATATGAAATATTAACGTTTTCGCCTTTTCGGCATCATTAGATATTGTTAAGAGACACGAAATCTAAACCTTGAACAAATTCAAATGTACATAGTATTATGCATGACAAAATGGACTTTCATGAGTTTTATGTAGTTATGTCTTATTAATGAAAAAAGGTTTATTTTAAAACGGATTTCATATACAATGTTATAGCAAATAAACATTTGCAAAATATATAAATCTTATAGATTGAACTTGGAACTTTTATATATTAAACTAGATTTATAAAATGAATTGTAAAATAAAAACAATATGTGTAGACAAGTTATGTTAAAATTAAACAATTACAAAGAGATTGTACAATCAAAAAATTCGTCAAGGTTACAAAAACAATTTAAAATTAACCAACTAGAGGTGTAAAATTTGAGAGCAGCTCTACTTAAATTAAAAATATGTGATGGAAATCTATTTGCAACCTTCAATGATATTAGACAATTTTTTTTTTTTTTACGATTTAGCAAATCTACAAGTTATGATATTAAAATTATTTCCTCCTCTTGTGTCATAGGAATGAATATCATTTCTCAATATTAAAGTTAAAGTTATTGTTTATTTAACGACGCTCACAACTGCAGAGGTTATATCAGCGTCGCCGGATGTGCCGGAATTTTGTCCCGCAGGAGTTCTTTTACATGCCAGTAAATCTACTGACATGAGCCTGTCGCATGTAAGCACACTTAAATGCCATCGACCTTGCCCGGGACCGAACCCGCAACCTTGGAAATAGAAGACTAGCGCTATACCAACTCGCCAACCAGGTCGACTATTAAAGTTGGAAGATTATTCTTAACATATGAAATTAACTTTAGAACATATAAATTTTTTACAGTCACAAATAATGGTTTACAGTGTTCATTAAAAGTTGCATGTGATAAATAATTCTTATGACCCTATTTACAAAAGCACTGTTGCCCCATAGCAATATTCCATAGGTAAGAGTACTTTGAAAGTAAGCAAAATAAGCATCACGAATATAGTTTTCAGGTACAACAGTTTTTAATCTCTTAAGAAAAAACAAAGTTCTTGAAAGTTTAGTAGAAATATGATCAATATGAGTTTCCCATGTCAACTTGCAATCAACAATAATGTTCCTAACATATTAAACTGAAGTTTTTCATGATCGGTCTTCTTTAGAGTAAAAATCACACGTTCAGTTTTAGTTGGGTTCAACAAAAATCCATTTGCATTAAACCAAACTTCAGCACCTCTTAAATTATTATTAGCAAAGCTTATGAAATGGACAGGGCATAGTTGCGCCACACGTTCAGATAAAATGCAGCATATAAAAAAGGGTCCCTGTTTTGTGGGCATAGTTGCGCCCCGTTCCCATCAGGTAGAGAAAAAGGCATGGCATAGTTGCGCCCTGTTCCCTTCAGGTAGAGAAAAGGCATTGCATAGTTGCGCCCTGTTCCCTTCAGGTAGAGAAAAGGCATGGCATAGTTGCGCCCCGTTCCCTTCAGGTAGAGAAAAGGCATGGCATAGTTGGGCCCCGTTCCCTTCAGGTAGAGAAAAGGCATGGCATAGTTGCGCCCTGTTCCCTTCAGGTAGAGAAAAGGCATGACATAGTTGCGCCCCGTTCCCTTCAGGTAGAGAAAAGGCATGGCATAGTTGCGCCCTGTTCCCTTCAGGTAGAGAAAAGGCATGGCATAGTTGCGCCCCGTTCCCTTCAGGTAGAGAAAAGGCATGGCATAGTTGCGCCCCGTTCCCTTCAGGTAGAGAAAAGGCATGGCATAGTTGGGCCCCGTTCCCTTCAGGTAGAGAAAAGGCATGGCATAGTTGCGCCCTGTTCCCTTCAGGTAGAGAAAAGGCATGGCATAGTTGCGCCCCGTTCCCTTCAGGTAGAGAAAAGGCATGGCGTAGTTGCGCCCTGTTCCCTTCAGGTAGAGAAAAGGCATGGCGTAGTTGCGCCCCGTTCCCTTCAGGTAGAGAAAAGGCATGGCATAGTTGCGCCCCGTTCCCTTCAGGTAGAGAAAAGGCATGGCATAGTTGGGCCCCGTTCCCTTCAGGTAGAGAAAAGGCATGGCATAGTTGCGCCCTGTTCCCTTCAGGTAGAGAAAAGGCATGACATAGTTGCGCCCCGTTCCCTTCAGGTAGAGAAAAGGCATGGCATAGTTGCGCCCTGTTCCCTTCAGGTAGAGAAAAGGCATGGCATAGTTGCGCCCCGTTCCCTTCAGGTAGAGAAAAGGCATGGCGTAGTTGCGCCCTGTTCCCTTCAGGTAGAGAAAAGGCATGGCGTAGTTGCGCCCCGTTCCCTTCAGGTAGCAGAAGAGGCATGGCATAGTTGCGCCCCGATGAAATAGGTAGAGAAAAAGGCACTACGGAAACTCGAGCCTCGTAATCAACCAACCTTATTGATTTCTTATTCGATTTATATCCATTATCGATACCGTTAAAATGAACACCATGAAGTTGGCAGTATTTTAAAAACTGTTATTCTACTGTTTATGCAGTGATTATTGATAGCCTACCGTTAAAATGAACACCATGAAGTTGGCAGTACTTTATTAACTGTTTTTTCTACTGTTTATGCAGTAATTATCAATAGCCTACCGTTAAAATGAACACCATGAAGTTGGCAGTACTTTATTAACTGACATATTCAAATTAGTGAGCCGTTGGAATATGGGGCCTTAGCAGTCTTGACATTTTATTAGTGATTTTCACACCGTCTGTGGCGTATAGTGAGGTTAATTTAAAATGAATGTTAAGTTTAGTGAAAAGGGTGAAGAGTTAATAATTGATCATGGTTCTAAGTTTCAATTTTCGAAACCCTGTACCGTAGGGTTAAGATATCGATGTAGAAACAAAAAATGCAGTTCATTTATTGTGTGTGATCAATAAAAAAGTGTTATTTTGAATAGCAAAATTTATCATACGCTAGGCCTACCTGATTTCAATGCAACTATCACTGTAATATTTTTAAGTAATTTGTTTATATTATGACAATCACTTTCGTGTGTACTATGCTCATCGGGGCGCAACTATGCCATGTCCATTCTGCTACCTGATTACTTCGGGGCGCAACTATGCCATGTCCATCCTGCTACCTGATTACTTCGGGGCGCAACTATACCATGTCCATCCTGCTACCTGATTACTTCGGGGCGCAACTATGCCATGTCCTATCTGCTACCTGATTTCTTCGGGGCGCAACTATGCCATGTCCTATCTGCTACCTGATTTCTTCGGGGCGCAACTATGCCATGTCCTATCTGCTACCTGATTACTTCGGGGCGCAACTATGCCATGTCCTATCTGCTACCTGATTTCTTCGGGGCGCAACTATACCATGTCCTATCTGCTACCTGATTACTTCGGGGCGCAACTATGCCATGTCCTATCTGCTACCTGATTACTTCGGGGCGCAACTATGCCATGTCCTATCTGCTACCTGATTTCTTCGGGGCGCAACTATACCATGTCCTATCTGCTACCTGATTTCTTCGGGGCGCAATTAAGCCATGCCTAGGCCTCCCAATTGACCGCAGGGCGCAACTATGCCATACCGTATGAAATAGCCTAGTTAAATCACTATGGTTACTTAAAAAAGTAGTATCTTCCGCGTACAGTACTGTATCAGCATTTATATTACAGCCTAGGTCATTAGTAGTTAGCAAGAACAATATCGGACCCAATACAGATAGTAGGAAGAAGAAAAATAAAGTGCATAAGATTTGCTGATGATATGACGTTGATAGCAGAAGAGGAGATGATACTAAGGGATATGTTACTGGAGCTAAATGACAGCTGTGAGCAGTATGGGATGAAGATAAATGCAAACAAGACGAAGACCATGGTTGTAGGAAGAAAAGTAAAGAAGGTAAACTTGCGAATTCTAAATGAGGCAGTAGAGCAAGTGGACAGCTTCAAATACTTGGGGTGTACTATAAGCAGCAACATGAGCTGCTGCCAGGAAGTCAAAAGGAGGATAGCAATGGCAAAGGAAGCTTTTAATAGAAAAAGGAGCATCTTCTGCGGACCTCTGGAAAAAGAACTAAGGAAGAGACTAGTGAAGTGCTTTGTGTGGAGCTGGCATTGTATGGGACAGAACATGACATTACGACGAAGTGAAGAAAAACGACTACAAGCATTTGAAATGTGATGAAAGAGTAATGGAACAGAGAAAAATTCTCTCCGGCGCCGGGATTTGAACCCGGGCTTTCAGCTCTACGTGCTGATGCTTTATCCACTAAGCCACACCGGATACAACCCCGACGTCGGACAGAATTGTCTCTGAGTTCCAACTCTTGGATTCCCTCTAGTGGATATGGAGAACAATGGAGCGTGTTAAGTGAACAGACAGAATAAGAAACGAAGCTGTGTTGGAAAGAGTGGGTGAAGAAAGAATGATGCTCAAACTGATCAGGAAGAGGAAAAGGATTTGGTTGGATTACTGGCTGAGAAGAAACTGCCTACTGAAGGATGCACTGGAAGGAATGGTGAACGGAAGCAGAGTTCGTGGTAGAAGAAGACATCGACATTAAGATATATGGATCATATGCGAGACAAAGAGGAAGGCAGAAAGTAGGAAATATTGGAGAAAGCTGGGTTTGCAGTCAAAGACCTGCCCTTAGGCAGAACACTATGCATGAATGAATACAGGTGGACTCTCATCAAGATTCGCTCCAAATTTTAATTCCGTAACTGTACATCATAACTAGTGATGGAGGAAAAAAATTAAATACCGATTTATTGATATTACAATATATTGCAAACCTAATTTCGATCAACGATATATATCGCAGAAAATATATCGATATGTCGAACGATTATCTATATATCGCTATTCTATAATCAAATTGCATTTTCAGGCGTACACTTAGGGGAGAGTCGGGTAGTATCGGACATCGGGTAATATCGGACAGTGAGTTTCTTTCATCTACCACACGATGATAGTACCTGATTGACATGGTTACGTTTCTGTGATGTCGCATAGAGAAACGTAACCATGTCATTCAGGTACTACCATATGGTGGTAGATGAAAGAAACGCACTGTCCGATATTACCCGATGTCCGATACTACCCGACTCTCCCCTACTGTATTACAATAAAATTACTTAAATTTTAATATTCCTTTTTACCATTGAAATAACAGTCAAAAGCATAAATGTAAAATTGTAACAATAAACAATACATTTTCAATATTATGATGTAGGTCCTAACCTAAATCAAAATTATGGTGGAGTCAAGGGAGCTTAAATGATATAGTGGGAAAGAGTTAAGTGATCTCTACATGGTTGAGTATTTGATATTGGAACACGATTCAATTATTCTAATGTTATGTAGGATTCAAATCCAGGACACAGATTAATAATTGCTCTTTTCTACCTAACAACGTAATCATTTTCAAATGCAAGTAAACAGAACTTGTAATTATTTTTAAACGTAAGTAAACCGTACTTACAATATTACAAGTTTTAACAAACTTCACAGTTGATTTGATACAATCCTTGTATAGTAAATTCCCATTGCAAGTTATTGTTACACTCCAACATTCCAAACAACAATGGTGATTATGATAAGGATAGAATTTTATGCACTAAAAGATATAATAAGAAAACAGAATGTCAGCACTAGGTTGTGCATAGAAATCATAGCCGTAAACAAATGTCACATCGGTATCCAATCCTTGTTTCTCTTTCCATTTCAAAATATACATTAGAAATAAAAGTTTTGATACCCGTTTTTTAAGTCAGACGGTTCCCTTTCAGGGTGGGAGTTGCTCTCTTGCCTTGTAGAACATTAATAACAATATTAAAACAGTAGTAGATAAACCTCCCGTCCGTCCCACGTTCGCACACGCTGAATTTTGAACTTGGTGCTGCATATTAAACAGATTGAATTCGAATTCCAGTCCAGCCAATTAGAACAAGGTACTGAGTGAGGATGCACAATTATGTAACTGTCCACCTTCAGTTGCGCCATCTCTCGGGAACTATCGGAGTTTTCTAGTGTAGATTTTGTTGTTGTTGATAATGATAATAATTCCACAAAAAAACCGATGAATTTATAAGAAAAGCGATATGTTATACTATATATTGAATCAAAACTTCGATATCGATATATTGGTATTTCGTAAAAACCGATATATCGTTCCCATCTCTAATCATAACTAACATTTTCAAAGAGTTGCGATAATGTCTAGTAATATGATATTATATAAAGTTCACTCAAATGATTACAGAAGATCAATTTCGTAAACTATATTTATATAATTCTGACTAAGAATTTAATAAGAATAAAACATCCGCATATTGTCCTGCTTGTTAACCTCAATACTCAAGTTCTAAGAAAGCAAGACCATAATACTGATAATAGTCATCGCAGTTTCTTGGAACGACCAACGTACAGTACGTTAGTGACGTGGTTTGGTTGCTTTCTCTTCCCCCCCCTTATGCTGGCGAAATATGATGTAATGTTTCAAAATTAAGTCGCTGTTTTTTTTTTTTCTTTTTGCAATTATACTTGTAGGAATTTTTAGAGAAGGCTGTCTAAAATAAATTACACTGAGGTGATATATAAAATGATTCACTAGGATTTACTGTCACTTACGGAGCTTATTTACGAAGACATTCTGAGCAAAAAATTTCATATAAACATGTATCCTAATCTCAATATTTCCAGGGTTACAGTAATTTGAAGTTGTTTGTAAAATACCTTTTTTTATTTAGTTTTAAGGGTAAAAGAACAGCATGGCGCGTCCTCAGGTTGCGGATCGAGGAAACGGCCTCCAGATATGGAGGGTAGCTGCGAATATATTGAATAAGCAGTCGCGGACAGCCGATGAGGGGTGGTCCTCCAGCTTGGGGTTGGTCGAAGGGCTAACAACCCATCACCGTAAAAGAAAACTTGTTACGAAACCTTCAGATGCGTTTCCAATTCACTGCGGTCTAAAGCAAGGAGATGCACTATCACCTTTACTTTTTAACTTTGCTCTAGAATATGTCATTAGGAAAGTCCAGGATAACAGAGAGGGTTTGGAATTGAACGGGTTACATCAGCTGCTTGTCTATGCGGATGACGTGAATATGTTAGGAGAAAATCCACAAACAATTAGGGAAAACACGGGAATTTTACTTGAAGCAAGAAAAGAGATAGGTTTGGAAGTAAATCCGGAAAAGACAAAATATATTATTATGTCTCGTGACGAAAATATTGTACGAAATGAAAATATAAAAATTGGAAATTTATCTTTTGGAGAGGTGGAAAAATTCAAATATCTGGGAGGAACTGTAACAAATATAAATGATACTCGGGAGGAAATTAAACGCAGAATAAATATGGGAAATGCTTGTTATTATTCGGTTGAGAAGCTTTTATCATCCAGTCTGCTGTCAAAAAATCTGAAAGTTAGAATTTATAAAACAGTTATATTACCGGTTGTTCTATATGGTTGTGAAACTTGGACTCTCATTTTGAGAGAGGAACATAGCCTAGGTTAAGGGTGTTTGAGAATAAGGTTCTTAGGAAAATATTTGGGGCTAAGAGGGATGAAGTTACAGGAGAATGGAGAAAGTTACACAACACAGAACTGCACGCATTGTATTCTTCACCTGACATAATTAGGAACATTAAATCCAGACGTTTGAGATGGACAGGGCATGTAGCACGTATGGGCGAATCCAGAAATGCATATAGAGTGTTAGTTGGGAGACCGGAGGGAAAAAGACCTATAGGGAGGCCGAGACGTAGATGGGAAGATAATATTAAAATGGATTTGAGGGAGGTGGGATATGATGATAGAGAATGGATTAATTTTGCTCAGGATAGGGACCAATGGCGGGCTTATGTGAGGGCGGCAATGAACCTCCGGGTTCCTTAAAAGCCAGTAAGTAAGTAAGGGTAAAAGAATATTACAAATAAAGAATGAACTATTCAGAAGTATCATTTCTTCAATTCACTAGTATTTTGAAGCTAAAAATGTGTTGTTAATTGCTTTGTACAGATTTTGTTTTTCAATTTTTAACTACAAATTACATTATTCTTACGCACTTATTACAAAAATTGTTACAAATCATGCGACTTTAGGAACTTGAGTCTTTACAGGTTAATTATGCATACTAATATACAGTCTTGAAGAATTTACAAGTGGCATGATTTGTAACAATTGTGTGATAAATGCGTAAGAAAATGTAATTATGTGCTCAAAAATGAAAAAAAAAAAAAAATTCTGTACGAAGCAACTATGGAATTCGCAACACAATGCTAATGGCAAAATTTCATTACATTAATATTTTCATTATGTAAATATATTTTAGATTTATATTTTTTCTCCTTATAACATAGTTCTAGTAAATTTATATTAAATTAATTATCACACTTTTACTATATATTATTATAATGTACCGAAGTACATGTGATATTTCCATGCAGATATTCTGCGTTATCATACGATGAAAGAGTAATGGAACGGAGAAAAATTCTCTCCGGCGCCGGGATTTGAACCCGGGTTTTCAGCTCTACGTGCTGACGTTTTATCCACTAAGCCACACCGGATTCCACCCCGGCGTCGGAAGAATCGTCTCAGTTTTAACTTCTAACTCTTCGGTTCCCTCTAGTGGCCGCCCTCTGCACTACGTCATAGATGTCTATGAACATAGGACCGAAGTCCACACATGTGCTGAGGTGCACTCGTTATGAGTGACTAGTTGGCCGGGATCCGACGGAATAAGCGCCGTCTTAAATCACGAAGTGATTTACGCATATCATATATATTATTATAATGTACCGAAGTACATATGATGTTTCCATGCAGATATTCTGCGTCATCATACGATGAAAGAGTAATGGAACGGAGAGAATTTTTCTCCGTTCCATTACTCTTTCATCGTACACTTTTACTAGCTATCTCTAATTATAATTAATTGTATTAAATTAGCTCATAAATTAAGTTACTACTTTACCTTATAGATTTATATCAGCTTAAATAAACATGTACTAGTCGTTAAAACTTAACTGAAGAATATTGCTGGAGAATCTTTTAAGTGTAGTGTAAATATTCGTAATTTAAATATGTATTGTATTGATTAAGGCTGGTTGAGTGGAAGGGAAGGCCTTATGGTCTTAACTCTGCCAGCGAAAATAAATCATTATATTGTATTTTTAACTTCAGAATACTAGCTAATTAAAGAAATGATACTCCTGAATAGTTCATTCTTTTCCTGTAATATTCTTTTACCCTTAAAACTAAAGTAATATTGTTTTATAAATATTTTCAAATTAGTGTAACTCTGAAAATATTGAGATTAGGACAAATGTTTATATGTCATTTTTTGCTCAGAATGTCTTCGGAAATAAGCTCCGTATGGGACGGTAAATCCTCGTGAATCACCCTGTATTTACGATTGAAAATGTATGTTTTCCCTTAAACAATCTGTTCGTTAGGCAAAATCTTGTGTGCAATCCGTGAGAGAAGTTGATTTGCAATGCCCATCCACTGACATCAACCATACTTTCTATCTCTATTACTAAAATTTATCTCACAAAGATACCTTCCAAAATTCATTATGAATATTCTGCTGTCAATGTGAAAACCATTTGGGTTACCTGTGTGAAAGTAAAATGGGGAAGTTGGAGACAGTTCATCCAAGAGCGGTCTGTTTCTTTTATTGTCTCGCTAATCAAACAATTGCAGATAAGGCTTGTAATGCGAGGACGGAATTTCATTTCCACGCAGAAACATTTCATATGGACAATACGTTGTGATAGTTACTAATATGCTACACCGCTGCGCATACTCAGTCTGCACAAGATACGTCACTGATCGCTTGAATAGTCGGCAACTGTTCCGGCATCTGACGGCGTGATTGTTACAAAATTAAAAAATGACATCCGAGTTCAGCAAACTAAATAAGTGAAAAATTGCTAGATTTAGTAAGGAATTATCCCATATTATAAATAAATAAGAATAAATGTAAATAGATGTAAATTTATTTATCGAATAATAATTATAAAAACATGACGGTGAAAGAGAATGTGTGGAAAATAAATGGGAAAACCTAGTAAGTTTACTGTAACTTAATAATTCGTTTGTTATTATTTATTACATATTTTGTTAGGTTATCCTTGGTGTTTAATTTAGCACAAAACTGAAGAAATATAATTCCTTATGTAGACAGAAATAGTGTCGATTAATTTGAAATAAAATATATAGTATTTGATCTCAATTTTTATTTATATCAATCACATTGCTGCTTCATTGATTTTTGTGTTAAATTACACATCCGGATACCTGTAAGGCTTCCTGAAAATGTGAAAATACTAAAAAATGTTGTTATACTGAGTCCTAAATATGTCTTTCAACAAATCAAGGATTCCTTAATTTCATTGATGAAGAACTTGAACATTCCCCCAGAAATAATTGGAAAAATTGAAGTAATTCAGTGAACTTGGCCAGTGAACACAGAGCATAGAAACTGCGAACTCGGCTAATTCTTTGAATTCACGCGATGTTTTGGAGATCGTCACTAAGGACCGGATTTTTATGTAATTACATATTATATTTCTTTCAACCTAACCCATATAAATAACAAACCTTTGCGAATCTTGTAATTACCATTCATATATTAAAATTTGATACTACATATTTTTACATATTTACCCCACATTACATATTATGGCTTGGCATTACATAAATATGTATATATTTAGGGGTGTAATTCATTTTTACTTCTCTGAAAGGAAAAAAAAAAAAAGAAAAAGAAAAAGAAAATTCTGCTGGGGAAGTTTACAATTTGAAATACACAGATTTAAAAAGCCTTTTTACCTACCCAAGAAAGGACACATTTCGGGACTAAACATAACGTCCTTAGTTCCAGGAAGTAATAGAAGCACTCACCCTATACCGCCCACTGTAAATATGAGTGAACAAAAGGCAACCTTTCTCATACAACTACCTTGTATTGTAAAAATCACTCAAAAACTAGCGTTATCTTCATGCGGTGGAGTGGGACGAGGACGACATGATTTGTCTCGAACTATAATTGTTCTGATCACTTCTTAACAAGTCGTTCCCATGCAATTTGCAACCTTACCTACCCTCTTCCTAATTATCCCAGGGAAAACCCGTGTCAAGTCTGACATGAGACTTTCAGGTTATTGCTTGACCTCTTTATTTTAAATTTAGTAGACCTATACGGAAATGACATTTTTCGAACAATAATTAGAAATTACGGTTTTCGGCTGGAATAATCCCACCCTTCTGAATGAGACAGGAATGTCACTTTTCAAACAACAGTTTGTGAATGCCTATAGTTTGAGGTCTTAGTAGGTACTGTAGACCTACTTGTTTCTTACAGGTAGCAGCTAAAATGCATGTGTTCCACATCTTCTCTTAATCCAGTAAAGCGAAACAGTGCTTGCAGTACTGTTGTGTCATTCATTTCACTCAGTTCTCTAGTTTTAGTACTTACAGTATAAAGTGCAAGTGAGTTTATCTACTACTTTTAACTATCTAAATTGGTCCCTGTATCTTCAACCCTAACGACAAAAATAAAATCATGGATTGCGATGGACGAAGCTTTCACTACAGATGGAAAAATAGTAATGTGTCAAGTGTGCGGTAAAGAAGTCGGGTGCTCTATGAAATCATAACTGGAAAGTCTTACCTATCCTATACCTGCCAGATATTTATATTAAATATTTTCATGATTTTACATATTTTGGTACATATTCAGCTTATTTTTCTTACATAAATATGTACATATTTCACACCTTGATATTACATAAAAATCCGGTCCCTAATCATCACTCTCATAGTTTAGCGTTTCTGGCCGCGAAACCAGGTGGCCCGGGTTCGATTCCCGGTCGGGGCAAGTTACCTGGTTGAGGTAACCCAATATGAGCAAATGCTGGGTAACTTTCGGTGCTGGACCCCGGACTCACTTCACCGGCATTATCACCTTCATCTCATTCAGACGCTAAATAACCTAAGATGTTGATAAAGCGTCGTAAAATAATATACTAAAAAAGCTCTCATAGTCCAAGGACTCGGATAACTTGCCTAGTGAGGATAGCTACGTCCCATTCGCAGAACTTGTATTCAGCCGTGCTATGTACAGAGGTGTGAAAATTATTAGAATAATCTTAATTTTAAAGGTTTTTTAATAGTTCCTTCACAAATATTCATTGAATTGATGAATATTAATATATATTACTATACTGATGTAGGATATATTTACAACTAACAATGCCGGAAAGCATTGTTGTACATTGGTATTTTTCTTATTTTACAATTGTTATGGGAATTCAGAAATTATTATGTTATGTTGGCGGAATTGGAAACATCAAAAATTATATGCACAAAACAGATGTATACGTTCATTTGAACCTTCACAACAATGTAAACGCAAAGAACAATTTGTTTAAAGCATTTATTAATTAATTTTTGATGTTTCCAATTCCGCCAACATAATATAATAATTTCTGAATTCCCAAAACAATTGTAAAATAAGAAAAATACCAATGTACAACAATGCTTTCCGGCATTGTTAGTAGTAAATATATCCTACATCAGTATAGTAATATTATATACCAATATTCATCAATTCAATGAATATTTGTGAAGGAACTATTAAAAAACCTTTAAAATTAAGATTATTCTAATAATTTTCACACCTCTGTATTATGTTCCGAAAAATTTCTCCCTCATATTATGTAGTATCTATTAGTTTACGTCCATTTTCTGCTTCAAAACTCTTTGAATGGGTTCATTCATATCTGAAGCATTTTCATACTGAAAAACTGCACACCAAAAACCACTAGGACTGCTAACATTTGCCACTGAATCAACACATACTCTCTATCTCTACTATTAAAATTGATCTCACAAAGATACCTTCCAAATTTCGTAATGAAAGCGCCCAAATATACTGAATACATGCTAACAATCTGATCACCAAAGGCACTGCTGCGTCATCTTTATAACGAATTATATAACATTTTAAACTTAGAAATTATACTTAGCGTAGCATTGAAAGATTTCTATTTGTGGAGTAACGGTTAGCACGTCTTACCGTGAAATTATCGGGCCCGGGTTCAAATCACGGTTGGGACAAGTTACTTGGTTGAGATTTTTTCAGAGATTGTCCCTTAACCAATCGAATAAGAATTGATGGATGACTTTCGGCGTTGGACCTCGGATTCATTTCGCCATCATTACACTTCCTCTCTTTCATCATCTTCATCATCATCATCATCATCATCATCTTATTCTTCTTCTTTATAGGTTTTGGGCTTGCTCCTATGTAGAGTCTGCCGCCATCGTTCTTGGACCCCAAGGATATGCGGTCATTAGCTGTTGGTGGTAGTGCTATACACCATGGGCTCTCCACTGGGCTCATGGTAAATCGTGGGATCGGGGTTGAGGGACCGCGATGAGGGCTACGTTGAAAGATAAAGGGATCATGTAGGCTGTAGGGGAGTTCGGGGGCGGCGCTCAGGGGAATCTGTAGCGTGGGGGGGGGGGCTTACGGCATGGACACCATTCCACCCCGGTACTACAAGGGCCCACCCAAGCGGCCTGCATGCGAGGACAGTCCCAGTCCATATCCTCCCCTGAAGGAGGACTAGTAGAAGATATATCTATTGCCTTTAACTGGTAATGAAATATGCATGCAATATGTTCAGTAGGTGTCGAATGTAAGATCTTGAATTAAGTTCTTTCGAAGTAATTTTTATAACAGGCAAGTCTGCAATGAAAACTATCACGTAATGTACAATAAATGAGCTTCATCCTATTGGGGAATATAATATACAGACGAGAATAAATTATCTGATGCAGACACACTCAAGGGACGACAGACGAAAGATTTTCCAAAGCAATTACTATATTGGATTCATTAACAAAGTAACTGGTAATGGCAATTTATAATTTAACCTCCCTTTTAAACTAAAGATTATTTAAGTCGATGAGGTCACGAAGTGATTATGATGATACAATGATGGAAAAATAATAAATGAAGAATAACTATTTGTGAAAAATCTATCCACATCAGTTTTGTTCACTTGCTGGAGTTTCATACGTTGCTATGAGCCAAAATGTGCTTAATGATATTATGTAAACTTCAACTAAAATATATTAATATAACGATAGAATATCAAACCTTCCTCTTCATTTATGTCGTTAGGATCGATCGGGACATATTTTATACCTTCATAGTCAATCGGGTAGTCTCCCTAAATTGACACAACACACAATAAAGTAACGTATCGGTAAGAGTTAACTTAAAAATATAAACGTTATGGTAAAATCAAAAGTCATATCACCATTGACGTTGGGAACATTAACATAACCACAAAGATACTTGGTAACCATGGAAACATAACAACGACGTCATTTCCTCATATTCTGTCGTACGCTCCACGATTGAAAAAATTAAACATAGCGTAAGCATTAACTAAAAAATGTAAACGTTACGGTAAAATCAAAAATCTATTTATTTGTCTATGGTCATATCACCATTCACGATGGGAACATAAATATAACCGCAAATATACTTGGTAATCATGGAAACATAACGACGTCATTTCCTCATATTCTTCAGCGCTCCACGATTGTGTACTGTTTGCAAATCACGTAAGCATAAGCATGAAAGCTGTATTACTAGTGAATTTAACATTGGAATATATACGTAAACTGCATCTGTTAAGGCTTCGAAATCTCAGTCGAACGAAAAGCTCTTGTTACCAGCTGAAGATAAATGTATGACAGCTCTAGAGCACTCTGCCGGCCAATATTAGTACTACTTTCAGTTCTGCGTGTTCTGTGACTGGAATGTACCAAGGCTTCCCTATCCTAACCGAAAGTGAGCTCTTATAAACGAGTTAGAAGAGAGATTAATATGACTCATTGGCTCTTACAGAGCCTTCTTTAGTTACAAGCCGGGGCCATACGTCGGCAACACTGTAATTATCTGTCACCCGGAGGCTGACATTACAGTACACGTGTTTGTGCTAATGCCGATTTCCAATGTAAATTAATGTTACAATATAAGTGTGTGTCGATGGAATTATGTTTGCGGTCGTACCAAACGTTAATTGTTGATGTATTATAAACTAAATGCGTGTTGGTGATAAAAAAAAGACAATAAATGAAAATAAAATGGTTGCAGTTTTTGGGAATTTTTACGGTTATGGATGACAAAGTAATTGACTATTCTATTAAATATTGTAAAACCACATTTTTATATTCTTATATGTGATTTGTGTGTATCAGAATTCTAGTCAAATTGTTGGGTCTCGCCTGCTATATCAATAAAGTTACGCCGTTGGTTTTCAAAGTCATTGTAAACAGCTGTTTTGTGATCCCATAAATGTTGCAGTTTTGTTGAAGATTCGGAATGCCTGCTATACGTCAGAACTATCTATAATTTGTACATGCATATAATCACTTTGTTGCTTTGGTCAATGTTACTTATGTCCCGCCCACTATAGAGACATAGGCCAATTTTACACATATTTAGTATAACTTGTTGTTTCTTTGACAGGTTAGGTTTGGTTAGTTTAGGTTTTTGTTATAGCCTACCTTGCATATACGATTATAGCGCAACATTGGCAGTGATAAAAGTGAAATATTCGTTCAGTGGGCGTTGGATACTCTACATTCACCCACTTGGTATTTACAGGATTTAAAGTCCACTGAGTTTACGCTAATTGATACATACATGTACTTAATAGATAATGTTGCGTTTTGTTACGTATTATGTTGAAGGGATGTGTTTTCATTTTTTCATAGATTGTTTTACTTGGCTTAACTGTATTTACATCCTCATACTTTTATTATAATAGGAACGTCAATAGTTTCTTCTGTTTACATTTTATTTTAGACCTATTTGCATAATTCACATTCTTAGCTTGTTTTCTGTAGTTATATTTATTTAAAATTATATTTTAAAAAGGTTATAACAAATAATTTAGGATAACAGTATTGTTATGGTGACTGGCCACGTTCAAACTAAAACTGGCTTCCCGGACATCTCAAATATTTATAGAAAAGCACGACATAATTACATGAAATTAAAATGCATATGATATCCTACACCTTTCATGTCAGAGGTGAAACAACATTAAGCGGCAAAACATTGTCAATTTACTAGCCACATAATGGTTAATTGATTGGAATAGAGTATTGCGAAAGTACGTCATTATTTTATTTATTTTTGATAAAAGTAACATTTCTTTAAGTATTTATTTATTTTCCTTTGTACCATCAATAAAAAAACAAGTATGTTTTTATTTTTTTAATTAGAAGTGTAGTTGCTATAACACATAGGCACACAGCACTTTTTAGGCATCTGAAATATTTGTAGAAAAACACGATAGATAATCGCATAAGATAATATTAAAATATATCCTAAACCTTTCACAGATGAAACACCATTAAGTCGCAAAACATTGTCAATTTGCTAGCCACAAATTTGTTAACTGAATGGAACTTAAGAATACTGCGTAGGAACTTATTGCATTATTGATTTTATTATTTTCGGTGCAAGGAATATATTTTTTATTTATTTATTTACCTTCGTACTATCAATAAAAACATGTTTTTTTTTGTAATTATTTTAAGTGGCAGCCTTTGTATGTAAGTAGCCTACTTACGCCGTATTCTGAAGTATAGCTAATTGATTGCAATAAAACACTATTTTCGAACCCGTAATAATTTACATCACTACTCTGAATCTTGATCTTACCTTTGTGCATGAAGTAATATTGAAAAAATACGCGTTACGTATAACGAAAGCAATGAGCAAACACAATATCACTCTAAAATCTCCCGCCTCCACTCTGCGTTGCCAAACCTACCCATGCCCCAGCTTGTAACTAAAGAAGGCTCTGGCTCTTACTATATTAGGATCAGTGTAGCCGTGATTGTATGTATAAAATCAGCGAGCACGTAGTCTTCTGTGTCGCACGTATCAAACAACGTGACTGGTACGCAGTTATCTAATCCAATTTACAACGTTTATTGACGTTTCCTGTTTCTCCCATGTTTAAGACATCAACACAAACGGTCTTACTAATAAACCGTATATAGTTTTTATACGAGACTTATGCAGCGTTGAGACAGAAAACCATGCATAAGCGATGGATGTATAAACAATCTCTAACTATACAATGGGAATTGTTTTGCAGTAGTTATATACACGAAACCCCTTGTTTAAGCGTTGTATATAGAGAAAAAATGGCAGCCCCTCTAACAGCTGTTCGTATCGACTGTCATTTTATGATAATGGATGCCTTGTAACCACAGAAGAACACACCAAAGAGCACAGAATAAGTAGAATAATATTGCTGTAGCTTGTACTTTTTGACCAAAATATAGTGTGGTAATCGATCAGAGGCAGTTGTACTATCGATTCTTAACGCGGCACACTAGAGCGCTCTACCGGATGTAATAGAGAATCTCAGATATTCTATTACCTTTCGTAATGAAGTAATGACGAAACTATGACGTAGCTGTGTAACAGTTATACTGTTATACATGACGTATGTAGTGATTATTAGTAAGGAATTTACACACGACTTATAAACGAGCTACTCATTGTATAAGTATAAGAGAGTTAAACGTCTGTATATAGAGTTTTTATTAGTAAGACCGAAAGTATATTAATGCATTATATTTTTCATAAGTACAGCCCCGAAGTTCATGCCCTAAAAATTAGTAAATATGTATACAAATTCGTCTTTAAATAATTCAAAATATGTCAATAAATATGCACTAGTACATTAAAAGAAATTGCTTTTCTGTAACAGTACAAATGCTAGGTGTGAATTGACTCATATTGTTCCTTGGGGATTGAATCAGAAAAGATTCAGTTGTCTAAAAATAAAGAAACTGCGTCTGTTGTTCCTCAGGATGCTTTTGTATCTCAAATCCTCTGTCACAACGCTAGTGGTTATTGGAGTGTATTATTTTAAACTAGCCGTACCCGTGCGCTCCGCTGCACCCGTTAGAAATAAATATAAAGTAATTACATAATTAAAATAGGACATTTGATCCAGGGAACATTCGTGTTTGATAGAAGGATAAATCGTTTAATATGTTACTTAATTTAAATTGCATCCAAATAATTAAAATGCGATCATTTTGGTCCAGAGACACTCATTTGGTGCAATGACAATTCCTATAACATGTTTCTTAATTTTTATTACATGCAACCATAGTTTAATGAAGATTGACATCATTTAGATTTAATGTGTATATTTTATTTTACTTGTTATAGGTTTCCATTGAATTATGGTAATAACTTAATTTTAACCCTTGTTTTCTACGTATTCAGTAAATGGCGCTTGGCCCACTATGGTTCTGAACCCTTCAAATAACTTAAATTATATTATATAATATTACATATTATATTATATTATATTACATATTATATTATATTATATTATATTATATTATATTATATTATATTATATTATATTATATTATATTATATTATATCAGAAGTTACTGTAATAACATTATAGCATTGTGTCCATCTAGAGAAACTACACTTTCCAATGGTGAAATAATAATTAATTATACAAATCTGTTAATTTAGCTTCCGATATTGCTTCATACAAACACAGAAATATTCTCTGTAGGCTATCTTTCATAGCTTTCGATTGTTGCTGTCCAAGGCCCCTTATAGACGAAGTCATTTGTTTTTTAATTCATTACACGGCCTAAGATGGCAGTTATTTTAATATTAAAACTCATTTATCTCATTAAATATCAGTCCTATAAAAAATTTTCAAGGAATAAAATTTATTGAAAATTATATTTATAGAAACTTGTGTTATGTAACATTTTTCACAAAATGTCAATAATAAGGGAGATATTTCTATTTATTTAATTCAGGCCCCCTTATAACCTCCGTTTTAAATAATGTATTTTGAATGCCATATAGCCTAAAATCTAAGTTACAACGAACTTAATTTATATTCCAATTTTCATCGAAATCCGTTCAGCCATTATCGCGTGAAAAGGTAACAAACATACAGACAGACAGACAGACAGACATACAAACAAAAATTAAAAAAAAGCGATTTTCGGTTTCAGGGTGGTTAATTATATATGTTAGGACCAATTATTTTTGGAAAATCGAAAATTACCAGAAAAATTTCGGCTACAGATTTATTATTAGTATAGATTACAGCTATTAACTGTTCAGAGAGAGAGAGAGAGAGAGAATTGCTATTCAACCAATGGCAGAGGTCTCATTTCACGTTCATCTTAAATTGGGCGGTTAATAATAATAATAATAATAATAATAATAATAATAATAATAATAATAATAATAATAATAATAATAATAAAGATAATAGAGGTTTCATAAGTGAACAACCACTTGAGCTGGAAATAGATTCAGAAAGGAAATTGAAAATTATGAAATCATGCTATTTGCAAAGTCCCTAATGAGCTACTCAAATGAAGTGACGAGAACTTAAATAGATTATATAATTCATAACTACGCAAGGGAAACAAATGTTCCAGATGCAAATAATTATAATTACTGTTTCCTCAGTTACACTTCGTTAAAACTGACAACATCCGATTTATTTATAGTCAGATTCAACTTCCTGCCAAAATGTCAGTACAACGATATGCGTAGTTACAAAATTAAATTATGCAAGTTGTGCATTTGTCGCTTGGTAAAAACGATAAATCTCGATACTTCTGAAATGTTAAAAGTAGAATTCAAAACATTTATCTGCAGGACGAAACCACAGATTTTCTCTTTCAAATATTACATTAAAACATTAATTAATATGCGATTCTTCATTCTAAAGGAGAATGTAGTCCATCAACTGTACCATACGAATCCCATAGATGTTCTTGAAGTCGTGTGGGACTCATGTTCTGGGCTCGAATCCCACTCATGCATACAACTGACTTTTGGCTTTGAGATGCTTCGTTTTTATCCTATAGTCCCGTCGGTCTTATTTCCGGCAGCCAATCACGTTGCAGGTCGGCTACATTTAAACGTGTGCGTCTTGTGATTCGCTAATGATGACGTTATGCATTTCCTAAGGCTCGATAAATACTTAATATAATCGCCCGCCATTTTGGCTCTTTCTTTGGCGTTCGCAGAAAGCACACGAGGACGTTATTTGCCGCTCAATTATTTTCTGAATTACAGTATGTTTGATTTATTATCATAGGAGCTACGACCAGTGGCGTAGCATGAAATTTTGAGCAGGGGAAAGCTAACTCAAGTTGTCTTTCATAGAATATGAGAAAACGTATTACAAAGATAGAGTCTTAAAGTAAATAGTAGTCAATGTCAAGTCAGCAGTCGAAGATTGGTTGGAACCCCGTAAGTAACACCAATAAGGCATGACCTCAAATGGTACAAAGTAAAATATGATTTCACGGTTTACACATATCTCTAACAAATAGACACGTATACGTAGATATAACATTAGCTCACTCCCTGTCATACTTAGAGAAATCACAATATTAGTATCATTACGTAAGTATGCGTCTGTCTTTTGGTTGTGTCCTTCATTGACAGCAAGGGAGTCGGCCATTTGTTTTTTTAAATCACACTTTTGTTCGTAAGTCAGTCTTGATAATACAATTGTCCTAAAAAAAATTCAAGTAAATTAGTGTCAGGAACTGTTATTTCGCTCATTATTTATTATATCAGCCACAATGCACGCTAACACTTCAACTGAACACAACTCACGAAAAGGGATAACTCGGAAACTACTTATTCTAAATGCTAAAGCTAGCTTCTTGCGAGCCTTGAGACTAGGGTAGTTTAGTTAGAAAGGGATGGAAAATCTGCGGGGTGGATTACACAGAAGAAACCAGTCTGCTTGGAAGTTGGTGTGTGCAGGCTTCTTGTTTACTGCTGCATCACAAATCATCCTGAGCTGCCGCATCACAATATTTAACGCGTAAATATAAATTCTATTAAAATTAATAAATACTTTTCTCCATAAACTTTAGGTTTATTATGAAATCATTATTAAACGGGGAAGCTAAGCTTTTTAGCTTACAATGACGCTACGCCACTGGCTATGACATGATAATGTTTAACGGCGTGGCAAATAGATCCCTCGTCTGGTAGCTCGGCAACGAAAGAACAAAAGTGGCGAACGATACCACCTACCTAGACTTTATAGAGCCTTCACTTCCTAAGACGTAAGCAAAGAGGAGGAGTCACGCCGGGAATAACAGCGTCGCGAATATAGAGAGAATGTTATCACCAGTCTCTAGAATCACCACGTAATGCCTTGGAAATTAACAGCGAAGTAACGGATGACTTAAGTCTGAGATCGTCGAACTTTCATGAGCGCTACACCAAATTAAAATTGCGAAGTCGCTCTATCGTTTGCTACCCGTTGCTTTAACGCCTACACCTTTGAGCTGCAAATGTCTCGACGTTTTGAATTTTCTCCCTTCACTCAATTTTACTTGAAACGTTTTCTAGTTTAGTTTGTCGACTGCTGATTGTTGCTCAATTTAGGTTGTATTCTGACTCGTTACGAATAGTTTGACACCACTGTGAACGTTCTATCGCTTCACATTCTCGAGTTACACTGCCTCGACTGCCGCGCGGGCCAATTCGTATCGCTAGATGACGTCATCCGTTCCATCTCAAGGTCACGTTGGACACATTGACTCTTCATCTGTCGATCACCGTTTATTTCTTTGGAAAATGTTGTGTAGATTAGAAATTATTGACGCGAGAAAACTATCCTGAAAATATTGCGGTCGAGTTTCTAGGATGATATCTTACTGTAGTACTGAATCAACATTATGATGTATTTACGTCCCCTCAAGGTTATACAAGTCTATTTTGACAATAAATCCTGACCTAGGTTATTTTGGGTTTAATAAATTTAAGGAAAATTTAAGAAAATTATTTTGTATTCATGTTCCTTTCTCCCCCCTATTTTTCTTAATTTCGATATACTATTTATTAATTCCAACTTATATTCTGTTCTTGACTTAATTCTCTACTTTTATCTTTTTAATTACCCCTGTTTTGTAAGAATTACATTGATTTTGTAATTTGATTCAATCTTCGTTATGATCCATTTAGTACAAAATAGTTATTAAACGAACCGTCTCCGATCACAACCTTGCTCAAGCGGGTGTGCGCTACGTCCTTAATATGTAGGCTATTTGTTCATTTAAAAGTAATGTTTAATAATAGATTACCAAAAATTCCATGACAATAACGATCGTTAGGAGAAAGATGTACAGGTAGGGTGACCAGATTCACGTCGATAAAAAAGAGGACACAAAGCCCAAAAAGGAGGACATTGTTCGAAAAAAGAGGACAGAAAATATGCATTTAGATTTAAGCTTGGATATATATATATATATATAAATAATTTGAACTGGTAATGGAAATTACGAGACAACGGCTGAACGGAATTTAATAAATGACCCCTCATTTTAAAGCTTGGAACCCAAAGTTTTTCGGAAAAATAGTAGTTTTCAGTGAAATGTCAGTTTTCCTACATAATTTTCCTATTTTCCAAAATCCATCTTTCGTCAGTTTTGAGAACTAATTGCATTTCAAAATAAAACAAAACACACACTACAATAAACAATAGGCTGTTACACGAAGGCCATGACCTGCAGGATTGCTAGAGTTCAAATTCAATCGGTTATGAAAAGCTTCAAAACTTACTAAAAATTATTTACAGGTCTGATTCTGCGGTGTGTAATTTTCTGAGTACAGCTGTGTATTGGATATTAAAATATACAAAACTAGAGGTAGTTTGATGATATTATTACCATTAAAAATGAATTACTATTATTATTATTATTATTATAGTTAATACCATTATGTTAATATATAAACTACAAAACTTGCGTAAGATAATAATAATATTATTATTAAAAATCAAATATTTTATACTTATTAATCACGTGGGTTGCGTCTTCTTCATATATTTAATGGCGGTGTGGTGTAGAGAGAGCGCAAAAATTACAGTTCCTAAGGAAAGACGGTATTACTTATAGATAAAATGAGAGGCCTAGAAAATTTTGTAGTATCCCGATCATTTCAGCAAGATCTCTTAGCAGGATAAAATGATTTTACCCTTTACATTTCGAGCTCTACATGCAGCAGCTATACCAAAAAGCTAAGTCTATTTTTCGAAAGCATAGCAAACCTGACTTTCTTTAATTTTCACCTACAATCCACAATGACCTCAAGTAGCTATTGCTTTACTTCCATATGAAAACCCCACTGATCGTCCTGACATTTTTACTTAAGTTTTCGAGTTGAAACTCAAAAACTGAAGGTGGATAGGTTCAAGAAAAAGTATTTGGCATACAAATAACATTCAGAGATAGTATGTTTCATTATTATGGAAGCAAATAATTTTCAAAATGTCTGGTATTTTTCGTTGAAAATAAGCCTGAAAAATTTTTATTTGAACGTCTAACGAACTTAATTTGCAGCGTTTGCTGCACAAGCCACCACTAGTCTATTTTATTACAAAATATTAACAGTATAGATTTAGGCTTATATCATGCTTAAAAGTATGCTAATATCTATTTTATTACAAAATAATTATTGAAAAACTTGATAATAATGATTTTACAGTTAGCTATATACGAAAGTCAAGGGAACTACAATTATTAAAGAGGACAGAAAATATATATCTAGATTTACATTCGCACCTCGACCCCTAGATTTACTAGCTACCTGTCAGCAACGACTGTAACAAGGAGGAGCAAACAGTTATGATCGTTGGCAAAGAGTATATTCCGTCGTTGCTGCTGCCACCTTCAGGCAAGTTACTTGAAAAAGATGTCAAATCAGATAATTTCAAAATATCAGACATACAAGTTACGAAAAGGAGGACATTTGTTGATTTTTTAAAAATCCGCCCGGACCCTGGACAAAGGCCTAAAATGGAGGGCATGTCCGGACAAAAGAGGACGTCTGGTCACCCTATGTACCGGCGACCAACATAACGGTGCAAAATAAAAGGGGAACAGTTCACGTGGTCTAACCTATGAAGATGATGTTCATGATGATGATGATGATGATGATGATGATGGTGGTGGTGGAGTAAAAAGATACAGAATCTTAACGATACCAATGTCAATTTATGTATCAGAAGTTTGTACCTTTAGAGAAGGCGAAAAATGAAAGAATATACAATTCAGATGGATCTCTTCGAGCTGTCGGCGTACTTCAAAGACCAACCTATTGCGACATGAACTTCAAGAACCAATGGCTTGTTGCAATATCTTCGATCACGAATGGAATTCGGACATCAGAGAAGAGCTTAAAATAACAAGCATCATGAACACAATAAAAGTTTATAGGGTGAAATGAATGACATAACATGACCACGTGCTTTGAATGAATGTAACTTGTATATTCATAATATGTTGGACGTTACAAAAATTAATATGATTGAGCGATCAGTTTGAACTTAATTTCATATAGAGACGGAACAAACCTGGCGGCCTAACCGCAGTGTTCACAACGATGCTCAACTACTTGCCAACGCGTAAGTTCATGTTTGAGAACAGTGAGATAACAAAAATTATAAAATTTACAAAATCAGTGGCGAACTCACCGCTCACCGCCGTGGCCGCTGAAAACTGCATGATTCTCCCTCCAAACGAAAGTCCAATAATCGTCGCGCTGGCTTCTTATTCCGGACATCAGGTCTGGCGGTCACATTCACTTCTTAGAAACGGCTCTGAATTGCAATCTACAGTGTGTCCATAAAGTTCCAGTACTATTATAATTAATCATTGCTCACAAACCACATGACATAGAGCAATACGATTTTCTGCAACATAGTCTACATCACTCAAAGTTTTGTTTTCATTCACAGCACTTTCACATGTACCCCTTTTGTTACCCTCAAGATGTCTAGACGATATTCCATCTCTATCCATATGCGTTGCAGCTTAGTAACTTAAACTGTTTGTACAACTTCAACAGGGGTTTCGTAGACACGATCCTTGACTTACCCCAAAGGAAAAAATCCAAGGGGTGATGTCAGGAGAGGCGGTGGCCAGGCGACTGGTCCATCACGGTCAATCCATCTTTCAGGAAAATGTCTATCCAAAAGGTCCCTAACATCAATATACCGATGTGCAGGTGCTTTGTCTTGTTGGAGCATTATGGGTGACTGCAACTCCAACACCTGAGTAGGTGCTCATGAATCACGCCGTAGTCAATGTCTCTGTAATGTTCGTCTCAGCAATGAAAAAGGGAGCGATTACTCTATCGAGCATAAGAACACATAAAACATTCACTTTTGTTCTCGAGTGATGCGAAGATTTTCAGAACCACATATCCGAATATTATGGCGGTTAACATGTCCAGACACGAAGAAAGTGATTTCAACTGAAAACATCACCCTGTGTAGGTACTCATTGTCTACTTCGATTATGTTCTGCATGGAAGCAGCAAATTCAAAGCGCAGAGGATGGTCATTTGGCTGCAAAGCTTGGGTAATTTGCAATTTATAAGCTTGAAGATGTAGCCGCTTATGGAGGACCTTATGGATGATTGATTTGGGTATATGAAGTTCCCATGAAGGACGGCGGATCGACTTCTGAGGGCTGTATTGAAATGCAACTTGCACATTGTCGATAGTTTGTTGAGTCACAACTGGTCGTCCACTCCGTGGCAAGTCCTTAACACTACCAATCTGTTGAAAGTTCTTGACCCATCTCATTATGGTGGATTTGGATGGATGATTTCTTCTATATTGCTGGCAGAATTGTCGCTGAACGGTTACTGATGATTTACACTCAGTATACCACCACACACATTGGGCCTTCTCCACTGGTGTCATCATTGTTGTTTAATTAAAATCTGCAAAAAAGAATAAAAACAAAACTTTAAGAGATGTTACTGTAGGTTAGGTTGGGTAACGGTGGCTATTATAATTATAATTATAATAATAATAATAATGATAATGATTTATTTTAGTTGGCAGAGTTAAGGCCGTAAGGCCTTCTCTTCCACTCAACCAGCAAAAAGTGTATATACATATGCATGAACTTACAAAGAATTCAACAATTTGATTTAGATGAGAGTTACATATATACAAGATTTATTTACAAATTAAACAACAAAATACTATGAACTATTAATTAAACACTGAAATAAACTGTGTAGCAGAATTAAACTAAAATACATAGAATGTTAATATATTTCAAATAATATTAGATAATAGAAAGAGATTATTATGAGACAATTTAAAATACAGCACAATCAGGATGATGTCTAAAGAAAAAAGTAACAATGTAGTCAGTGGTATTTTAAATCAGTATGATTGGAGTGAAATGCTAATAAGGTTATCTTTTAAGCTGTTCTTAAAGGTGTTTGTTGTCTTGCAGCCCCTAATACTTTGTGACAAGGAATTCCATTGACGCGTGGTGGATATTGTAAAAGATGATGAATAACAAGATGTTCTATGAAGAGGTATACTTAGCGTACCACAGATAACTGATCTGGTATTTACTTCGTGGTTAGAGTATAGATAAGAGAAACGAGACGAAAGGTATTGGCGGGCCCTACTGCACGTCGGCCATACTGAGGCCTATTGTACACCCCGTTTTTATGGGATGAGGACGAGGTGTACCAGCCCACCGGCTGCATATGACTTTCACCCGCTCTCCTAATGGCGGCTCACTACCCCCCGCCCTAAGTTCATACCGCCAAGATGACCAAGCAACACAGGATGCATTCCAACGGCCCTTCCAAGGTGTCGAAGCGCTCGTAAGGAATGAATCCTGGCAGAGATATTGCGGAAGGCTGGGAATACAGGACGGTTGCGTAGAGGACGTCCTCTCCCATAAGCGGAGGAAGACATTAGCCTTGACCTGAATATGTCTATGGAATGAGATGAAGAGGATGAATGATATGGAATCTAAATGGAGGGGAAGGGAAATGGACCGTGGCAATGAAAATTTCTCATGGGGAACACATGAGCCACTTCGCTTGGTTTAAAGTTGTAGAAAATGTTGTAAGAAACCGTATTGCTCTATATCTTGTGTGTTCTGAGCAATGAATTATTACTAGACAGTGGATGCGGGATGACTTATCGTTCAATGTAGGTGCACATTTACTATAGGTTACATTTTTTTCATTCAGACCATTGGCTGAACAGGTTTTAAATGTAAACAGACGACGTCAACATGCTACTGTATTTCCGTACAGTCATAAGGAAAAGAAAAATAACGTACTGTAGTACATACCTTGCAAGGTTCAGTCCTCGTCATCATTGATGCAATTACCAGCGTTGCAGTAAACGACGATATATTCTCGTAAGTTGTCGAAGCTGAATCGTCTTCGCCTATCGCTTAAACAGTTTTTGTATCGAGAGAATTTCTGAAGAAAACCTCTAAAATGGGGATCACTCAATTTCTTTAGAGCAGGTATGCTCATTCTCTGACTCCCGATTACGTTCTGTAATCACGACCTTCGAATGTAGAGCGTGCCGTTCCCCGTTCGAAGCTCGACGGATGACTGCGGAAGGCAGTTCAAGTACTTAGTAAACGCACGAACAGTGCGGGACAATGACACAGTCAAAACCTTCTGTAAGAAAACGATCATTCCGTACAGTGTGGGAGGAAGACTATTTTTGTTGTGAAAACGTAAAGTGTTTACTATATTGTAAGGTACTGTCAGGAATACTACTGAGCAACATAAAACATTATACGCTCTGCCATCCAGAACATGCCGAAATGACAGGGAAGCTCTTTTCTGTAATATGTATTCATATACTGCTACTGCTGCTGCTGCTACTACTACTACCACTACTACTACCACCACCACCACCACCACCACCACCACCACCACCACCACCACCACCACCACTACTACTACTATACTGCTACTACTACTATACTACTACTACTACACTACTACTACAATACTACTACTACTACACTACTACTACTATACTACTAATACTACTACTACTACTACTACTACTACTATACTACTACTATACTACTACTACACTACTACAATACTACTACTACTACTACTACTACTACTACTACTACTACTACTACTACTACTACTACTACACTACTACTACTACTTACTACTACTACTACTACTACTACTACTACAATACTACTACTACTACTACTACTACACTACTACTACTACACTACTACTACTACTACTACTACTACTACTACTACTACTACTACTACTACTACTACTACTACTACTACTACTACTACTACTACTACTACTACTACTACTACAATTATTGTTATTGTGGTGATTTTATTCCAACAGAAATACATGTTATGTTAAAATTATTTTTCAGAGGTGCAACGTGCACTACAGTTTCAGGATTGAAAGCACTTCATGATACACCAAACATTGAAGAGAATCGAACAATTCAGAGTCTATGTTTAGGAGCAAGTTATGTAGTATGTTGGGAATTAGCTAAGGCACTAAAAACCCTCCACGGATGGTGAATTTGTAAAGAAATCTATGGTGCCTGAACAAAATATAGTTGATTACATCTCTGTATTGGAACAGCTCAAATGTGAATTCACAGAACATAGATTTAATGATTTTAGACGTATGGAAAGTGATATTAATCTTTTTGTTAATCCTTTCATAGTAAATTTAGTACAATCCGTGAGAATGCAGTTCCAGGACGAGTTAATTGATTTACATAGTCACGTAGAATTCAGAACTAAATGCGGAGAATATGACTTGCCAAGTATAGAAGTATTCAAAAATGAACAAAACGCAATATCCCAAGATCAGGTTATTCGCTGTCACTCGAAATATGCGTGCAAACAATTATTTTCGAGAATGAAGGTTACTAAATCCAAAAATCCAAACATAGATCCCGATTAATAGATGAGAATCTTTTGTGCATTGCAGTAAATTCGTTGGGAATAGATTTCTGATTACTTGCAGAACAGAATTGGCTTACACATGTTGAATGTGGAATATTAAAATAACATTATCTGTGATATAATAGTATCATAACTGTATAAAATATAATAAATAATGTAATAACTGAATATTTCCTTTTCCAAATTCAGTTTATTATCCGTATTTGTAATACAGTGAGAGCGATGCCACGGGCGGTGCTGCAATGTAGTTGCGGAGCCCAGTCCGCACACTGTGTGTGTTATGCAGTGCAGCATCATCCGTGTAATCGGCGCTTTTACAATTTTGAGCATACCTGGCTTTAGAGAAATATTTGTACTGAGCATCATGTTGCACGTGTCGTTAGACCCGCACAACTAAATGATGATGATGATGATGATGATGATAATGATGTAGATGGTTCCTCAGATTTAATTTCAACGCATTTCCTGTGCGATGTACTGTTGCAATGTTTCTCTATAGCCTGAGTTGTTCTGGTTTTTATTTCAATTTCACATACATTACACACGATATTGTCTTCGTTAATACATAAAATGCCACTCTTATACTTCTTAATTGCATTTCGTATCTCTAAGCGAATTTAACGTTTTGCCTTCTACATTATGAATGGATAAGCACAACATATTCAACGCGTACTAAATACTTGAGCAGGATAACACAACTGCACACATTGCGCTGCAAAGTTACTATGAATGACCGGGGTTCCTTCGTTTTGTACGCTGCTTACTCGCCAGGTACACAAAAGACGGACGGCGCGGCACGTGCCATATACTGTTATTGCAAGTTATCTTGAACCTTCTGAGCGGGGACAGAGGTGCAGCGGGAAGGAAGTGCGTAACGCGGGTGGAGCCAACTGAGTTGTTTGCGCATGCTTCGCAGTATAATCTCTTGTCAAGAAACATAGAACTATTTCCTTCACTGCGTACCAGTAGTGTTAACATGGAGCAGCAACCACAGGGTAGTAATTATGGTGAAATCACACCACCGCGGAGAAAAAGTAACGCTGTTATCCATAGCCGAGAAAGAGAAATTATCGCAAATATAATAAAGTTAAGGGTTGCGAGGAGGAAAAATTAAACAAATGTTTGCTGGAACCTCTTGCTAAGGAATGTGAGAGCTGCTAAATACTCTGCCAAAAGTATTAGTTCCGTGAAGAGAATTAAAAATAATATTGAATTACAACCGAATGAACCTCACACTACTCCGGGAAAGAATAGGTATGTAATGTTTAGAAATTATTGCTATAATAGTTATGTACAATAGTGTGTGTATTGAGAGCGACATAATGAATTACTGTTGCAAGTTATTATTTTCTTATAGTTCTACTAAACATATTATTTCATTCCAGAATCAGACTTGTGTAAAGTTGAAGTGGACGGCTTCGATCAACATGTTATTCGGGATACAATCGAAGAATTCTATCGTGTTCAGAAAGTAGTACCTACGATTAAGAAGATAATTCCGAATGGATGATGCCATTGGCGAAATAATTTTGGAACAAGCGATGATGGCAGCAATGATAGGGATATGGATTGTGTATAATTGTAAATTAATGAAAATTCAAATAATAAGTCTGTAAAATATTGTTATAAGAATATGTACATATTAGCTGAAGGTGTAAGTCATGCAGACCTATAGCCTATAATGCACAGAAGTAGCTGTAGTAACTCCGCCGTTGCCGGTCCCCAGCCCGGATGAGAGAGGAGTGTACACACGATTATATTTAAATACTTACTCATTACAGGTTAATTAAAGCTTGCTACGAAACTCTCAAAAGCGGAGTATCGAGAGAAGATGATGTCTGTATTGAACCAAGTTCTTTTACAGTAGAGAGCCGTAAGGTAAAAGAACCAACGTTTTCTGAAAAGAGTCACGTTACCCGAGGGAGGGGCATCCTTGCCGTGCCGTTATGTTGATGAGTACACGCCGTACCGAGCAGTTCCAAAGACAGACTTAGGGGATGTAAGGTTCAAGATAACTTGCAATGACAGTACTCTGATACGAAACAACTTCACTTTTCCTTAAGTCATCCCACATCCACTGTCTAATTATTACAATAGTACTGGAACTTTATGGACATAGTGTAGAATAGAAGGTCATGAAAGAAACAGTTATATAGGCTGTAACGAAAGAAGTGGACAAAACTGCAGGTACGGATTTCTCATATTATGTATAGAAGACTAGATGGTTTTATCAACATGGGTCTGGAAATGCTTGATTTCTGAGTATGGTTTGCAAATAAGAACACACTGCACTCCAGTATGTTTATGTGCTGGAATTATTATGATGCATTCTGTTTACATTTCTTTAGACAAACTGTTCAAAATGTCCACCTTCTACCTGGATACAAGCCGCAGCTCGTCGTCGTATCATTGCTCCTTAGCGGCAGTGGGCCGATGCAACCCGAGCATTTTATTGGAAAAATAAATGAAGTTCGACTATCATGACATATGCATTACATTCCCGATATTACAAATGCCTTGAACAGCCAAGTTCCATGCAATTATATAGATTTAATTCAAAGATTGCTATCCTCTTCTGAGATGCCTAATATACAGCATAATTCACGAGAAGTTATCACCACTTAAGGAGTATATTCCCGAAGACATTTTGAGCAAAAAATGTCATGTAAACATACGTCCTACTCTCAATATTTTCAGAGTTACACTAATTTGAAATTGTTAAAAAATATACATTTTTTCTTTAGTTTTTTTAGTTGGTTATTTAACGACGCTGTATCAACTACGAGGCTATTTAGCGTCGATGAGGCTGGTGATAGCGAGATGGTATTTGGTGAGATGAGGCTAAGGATTCGCCATAAATTACTTGGCATTCACCTTATGGTTGAGGAAAACCTCGGGAAAAACCCAACCAGGCAATCAGCCCAAGCGGGGATTGAACCCGTGCCAGACCGGGAGGCAAGCGCCTTAACCGACTGAGCCACGCCGGTGGCCCTTCTTTAGTTTTAACAGTAAAAACAATTAGAGAATGAAATATTCAGAAGTATAATTTCCCTAATTGGATAGTATTCTGAAGCTAAATAGTACATTATGCAACGAGCCTATAATGATAGTAATTAGACGCAAGTATGTTTGTTTATGAAACGAGCGCAAGCGAGTTTCATAATTTTCATACGAGCGTCTTAATTACCATTATAGGCAAGTTTCATACGACCTTTTATGTCGACCATATTTCTAACTTGAAATTATTCAGAAATATTCATTTTATTTGTATCTGACAGAAGATCGGAAGTGACCTTGTTCATAGCTCGTAAATTGTGAGATGTGCGCAGACGCGAAAGTATTGACATTTTCCGAGGAACAATAATGTAATTGACCTTGATGTAATGCAAAGAATGTATAACCTGTAAATTGATTTAGAATTGAAAAACGTGATGACAAATTGAATTTATTTGAATATTATTTACAATTAACGCTAATTATTATAGTAACAGAACATAACCTTCTGCGACAGTATTGGATTTCCAGCCTCCGTGACGTTTCCCTCGTCTTTCGATTGCATATCCGAGAATAATCGAAAACCTGAACTTTAATGAATAGGTGTACTTTAATGACATGCATTAAAGGACTGCTACCAGGTGTATAATTACTATGTTTCGGCTACAATGTGTTAATTCCATAGTTGCTTCATATAGAATTTTTTTTTTCAATTTTTAACTACAAAATTATTTATTTCTTACGCATTTATCACAATTGTTACAAATCACGTCATTCTTGTAAACCCTGTAAGACTGTAGCCTACATTAGGATGCAAAATTGAACTCTAAAGAAACAAGTCGCTAGAAGTCGTGCGATCTGTAAGAATTGTTGTGATAAGTGTGTAATAATAATGTAATTTTTAGTTAAAAAATTGAAAAAAAAAAAAATTATGAAGCAACTAAGGAATTAACAACACACTGTTAGTTTCATGGCCGGTTTTTCCAAGTATTGTTAGAAAATTTAACGACTGTTAAACTCTAAACAGTTTGTTAATTAATAAAATTGTATGTTTTCAACACCAATTTGGTTTAACAGATTGTTAACAGTTTGTTAATTTTAAATGTAGGTTTTCGGGCAGTTAACTCGTTTAACAGTTAGTTAAATATGGCCGATGTCTCCACAGTTGTTCGAACAGAAGTTGCGAAATTAATAGTTTGTGTCTCTCTGTAGGGAAGGCTAGCATATGACTGGTAATATAACATTTAAAAAATACTTTGGACTGTTTAAATACATCAGTGTTATTTTATTTCTTTCGCATTTCGCATCCATAATAGCAATGAGGAAATATAACCTTACTTTGTAATTATTATTCAGCACGTCACCTACAACTTTCATTTGTCAACTGTTTGTTTATGGAGCGTGGCCTACTATAACAGGTTGTCATTTTATACAAGTTTCATGACTCACTCTATAATATAGAATTTAAAGATTAATTTTAGCCAATCAAAAATTGTCTTATATGTGTAGAATCATTACCAACTGCTGTTAAGTAGTTAAAATAGTGCTAACAGACGTTATAGTTAAGTGTTGGTCATCTTAAACAAAATTATGTTGAACAAATGGAAAATACATTAACAAAGCGTTAAAAATAAACAGACTGTTAATTTAACATTCGTTAAGCAAAATTAAACATTACTTGGACAAACTGGCCATTAGAATACTAGCCAATTCAAGAAAGCATACTTCTAAATAGTTCATTCTCTATTTGTAACATGCATGGTAAAACAAATTCAAATGATAAATAAAAAAGTGGTCTTCCAATGGATCCCGGCCGACTGTGGACTGAACGGTAACGAGAAAGCGGATATGTTAGCAAAGAAAGGAACTAAAATCAACTTAAAACCAATTTTCAAGTTCCCATATGAATCAATAAAACGAGTCATAAAAAGAATAAGTTACAGTGAACACGCTAAACATCAAAATTCAAAATGGAAAGAATCATTCAAAGATCCAAAACTAATTCCTGATCTACCTCGAAAATCTGCCGTGGCCATGTTTAGATTGATTGCCTCAGTGAACACCTCCATCGTATTGGAGTACTAAATTCACCTAAATGCTTTCTGTGCACCAGAGAAGAGGACATGAAGATGGAGCACCTGGCTAATTGTGAAACTCTTAGGACATTTGTGGACCTTCCATCAAAATATTGGGAAGCAAGAAGGATGATGACTTCATTGTTAAATCCAGAGCATTAGATACACACACACACACACACACACACACACACACACACACACACTATTTGTAACATTTACACCTAAAACTAAAGAAAAAAAAAGTGTTTTCTTAAAAACTTCAATTTAGTGTAACTCTGAAAATATTGAGAATATCATACATGTTTATACGACTTTTTTTGCTCAGAATGTTTCCATTGTTTCATTATATTTGAAGGGTACACGGGAAAAACAAACAATGTCACATTTCCATTAGGGTTGAGATATTGATCTATTTCGGTATATTACTGCTAAATTTATTGATGTTTCTACTTGAAATGAAGGAAATGATGGATGTATCCGTGGTTTTAATTCTCCTTTACCAGTTTTGGTAAAAATAACACTAAAGTTTGTAGTAATACAGTGAATTAGATAATGACATCACCCTTAACAGCATTGTGACATTGTTCGTTTTTCCCGTGTACCCTTCATTTAGGTACCTACATAACTTTAGTTTTTAATACCTTAATTCTAATATTGCTGTCCTTTGTTGATGTGCCTTTAAAACCTTTTCATTACTACGATTTATTTCAAATCATCCGTCCTCAAGTGAGGTTGACCACTGGGATCCGGAATTAACAAACATAAAAGATAAAGGGAAATGAAACGAGCAAAATAATGATTCGATTTGTACATTAAAACAAAAATTTACGTGTTAACATATAGATGGTAGTGTAGAATTTGAAGAGAGGCCTTCAGAATTTCCATTACAATCTTCTGAACCTCATAAAAGGGAATTTGAAAGGATTTAAAGATATTACATGTAAATTTTGATAAACAACCCCTCGCTCCAAATAGTAAGCCTGTAACATCCCAGTTGTAAAGCGAAATGCCATATTTTTCACTGGGGTATGGAAGACAAGGTACATATTTAGCTCGCTTGTCATCATTTACCTGCAGTACTTGATTCGTGTCTCGTTCAAAGCAAATCGTAGGGTCTAAGACCATCGCTTTCTGGGTTCTTCTATTGATGGCAATTATATCGACTCTTCTAGTTTATATCTTAATATTTTAAAACACAGTTCAGGTGCCTCATGTGATTTTTATAGTTTAAATATTCGAGGTGTACTCATAAATATGAATATTGGTGCTCTGAGCATTTATTTCTGAGCTTTTACTATATGAATACATTTTTATAAATCAACTTTTTCAACTTGAAATCACTTTTCGCTAAAGTTAGCGTTATTACTCTTCATCCCACGTACTAAATTACAGTTAGAGGGCAGACAACATCGAAATTTTGACTGGATATACATAATTTAATTCAGTGACAGAATTAAGGATAACAAAATTATCTCTAAATTTTAATCGACAAGCGGAAGTTGAAAATGTGCTATCAGTATCATGAACAGCAGGCGTACAGTGGTTGGATGTGCAGTCCATCCTAATATTGTTCCAGTCTGTCCCGATAATAAGAGGAAGCTGCAATGAGGAACATCGTATTCACTCTGTGTAAGTTGTGTGAATATTTAACATAAAACTGTGCGTTAATTGTTAAAAACTTGTAAGTAATGTCGTTAATTTAAGGGGGTTATTTTCGAGATATTTCAAACGAAGAAGTTTAACACAATTTTGCTCGTTTTTGCTTCCCTTTCGAAATAAAATTTATTTTATATGAAACATTTCTTAGCGTGTTTTGGGAAATCCATTGAATTATTTCTAAATATGCTCAGTAAATTTAAGAGAGCAGAGTATTATGATTATAAATGATAGGAAGAATTTTTGTTTTGCCCTTTAAATGTGTAGAAATTCGATCCGAACAGATATAACTTTTCGTTCTGAAAAGAAATTTTAAAATGTAGGCTATCATTTAGGTTATTGTAAGTTTACCCCAGGTAATCTCTGGCGAATCCTCGGGGCCTCATTTCGCCAAATACCTTCTCGCTATCACCAATTCCATCGACGCTAAATAGGTAATCCCGCAGTTGATACAGCGTCGTTAAAGAACCAAATAAAAAGAAAAATATTCCGAAATGAATCCATAATTCAGTAGTGGGCAAAATGAACGCAACCCACAAGACATGATTTAAATGGCAACTACATACTGTGGGAGGGGTTGCACTCTACAGTGCAGTGACGGATTTACAGACAGTTGTGCCACTACACTCCTACCTACCATATGTAATTAGAATGTCATGTTTTATTTAACGACGCTCGCAACTGCAGAGGTTATATCAGCGTTGCCGGATGTGCCGGAATTTTGTCCCGCAGGAGTTCTTTTACATGCCAGTAAATCTACTGACATGAGCCTGTCGCATTCAAGCACACTTAAATGCCATCGACCTGGCCCGGGATCGAACTGTAATTAGAATAGTCCATATTTATTTAATCATTTTTCAAAGCAATTTCTTCGAAATTGGGATTTATATCTGTGCATGCTATTTTCAGTTGCGCAAGGAGATGAGCATCGCTTAAGCGAGATCTGTGGCTGGACTTTATAAATTTCATTTAGAAAACAGCTGTTCGCATTGGTAGGTTGATGAATACATACCGTCATTTCCCATAACTATGGTCCTGGAACACAACTATGGTCCACGATACAACCATTCAAAGATCATTGTAGAAGTAACATAGACCGTTCGTAGATACTCGTAGCAGCAGTGACTTGAATTCAAACTACAGTACGGTACAGAAAAATGTAGATAAACGAGGTACTACGTTATGGAATACAAAATTTGAATAGTTGTATCGTGGACAAAAGTTATGTTCCAAGACCATAGTTATGGAAAATGACGGTACTCATTATTTTTTAAGCAAACTGTCTAAGCAGTGGATATGTAGTACTGGACATCTTTTAAAACATTTTAGCCCCCAGCAGACGTTCACATTCTGCTTTCAAGAAGCCATCATTCTGCAAATCCAGTACCTCTAACTGCAATTCTGGGATAACATTTCAAAAAATGTGTGGCAAAATTATTGAAATATTTCTCCATCCTTTGAAAATCACTAAATCTGTGTTCTTTGAACTCGTATAACAGGTGGTTTATTTTAAGACTGTACATATTTAAGTTCGCGTCCTGAATTGTAACTGATCCTAAACATGAGAAATGAAAGAAGCACCTTTCTTGGAAGTGTGATATCCTCTCGATTTTATTTCTTTTATTTGGTTATTTTACGACGCTGTATCAACATCTCAGGTTATTTAGCGTCAGAGTGAAATGAAGGTGATAATGCCGGTGAAATGAATCCGAAAGTTACCTAGCATTTGCTCGTATTGGGTTGAGGGAAAACCCCAGAAAAAACCTCAACCAGATAACTTGCCCCAACCGGGATTCGAACCCGGGCCACCTGGTTTTGCGGCCAGAAGCGCTGACCGTTACTCCACAGGTGTGGACTATCCTCTCGATTCATATGATTCTGCGAAAGACATTATTTCACTAATGAAGCTCCGAAGTACAGCAATCCAGTATAATCCGTCACGTACACGCGCAGTATTTTCATGGAGTGGGGAAAGGGGAAGGTAGGGGGTAAGTTTGATGCTTCGCTGAGGTCTGATATCACTGCGGCAATGCCTCAGGAATGCCCGCCATTGCCATAATCCAATGCCGAATTTTACCAGCAATTCTGGTTCAATTGTTTGAGAGAAAATATCGGAAAAACCCAACCACGTAACTTATCCCAACCGAGATTTGAACCCGATCCGCTCGTTTCACAATCAAGCATGCTAGCCCTTACTCCACAATGATAGACCGTATCCTAATGTAATCTTGTAATAACCAAAGCTCGGAACTTGGGGACTTGTGTTTTTGGACGTGGCTAAGCGACCGGACTTCAATGTCAACAAACTCCCGCTTCCAGCACGGAGGTACTGTCAGGTCTGCTATAAAAGTGGTTTCTGTCTGGAACAACATAATGATAATATTATGGTAGGTTGAAACACGTAATTTTATAGCATATATATAATAAAATAAATATGAGAAATAAATCAAATTTACTGTTCTGCTCTGTACATTTTATTATAGTGTATGACTATGTACATTTGAAGATTTTCGAACCCATAACTTCTTTGCATGTTAGTAAACATGATTTGAAACGAGAAAACGTATTTCCACGTCATATGAAGTGACGGGAGAAAACTTAAAATACTGAATATTTTCACTGTCGCTGTTTTCTGCTCAATTTTTGGCAGTTGACAGCTGATCTCTTATCTGAGCAAGATATCCTAAATTTTTCTCGGAAATAGTTATCAATTTGTGTGTCACTACTGGGGCAGGCCCCTCTACGATTTCATCCATGGTTATGGACAAATGTTCCACTAATTTAAGGAACTGCAATGTCTTTCAATGAATGCCCATTTTTTCAGCTTCTGTTTGTATGTGGCACAACTTAAAAAAAATATAAACTCTCCATTCGAAGAAAATAATGTATCTCCTCCGAAATCCTCCACGAAAGTCTGTACCTAAAATTAAAAAAAAAATGTATTTGCAAACTTCTATAATATCCATTCCAATAACACGTATTTTCTAATTCCTGAAACATACCGTTTACCTGTAATTATCTTCGACATGATACAGTTTCGTCAACCATCTTCCTGTCATTCGATGTGACCACTTTCTTAGTACACACGACTGTCCCTGAGCACTTGCAGGGCGAGCTTTGTGTACGTTTAACCTTACTCATGCACACGACACCCAAGTCCTCAAGTTCCGAGCTTTGGTAATAACTGAATCTAATCTAATTCCATCATTCTGCGGTTGTATTAAAGAAACAGTGATTTAAGTTCAGGTTACGTCACGTCACGTCACGTCACGTGAGATTGGTGCTGAGCTGCAAAGTTAGGCCTCGGATATATTTTTTAGACGAGAACATACAATTTCTACTTAAACACAGTTCAGGTAAGTTTGCTGCTAACTTATCTTGACAGTCATGCTCCTAATCACATAATGTTCATGGATTACAGTTTGTCTGATGACTGTATCGACACTGTCGATCACAAAAGGCGAGGAAGTAGCAGAATCAAATTCGGATTGTTCAAGAGTTGCCTACTTGCCTTTCACTAACCAGCAACGTGTATGTGGTTCGGATGGCATCACCTACGTCAGCAGACAACACGTGTTGTACGAGAACTGCGTTAATAACAAAGGTGAGGAATAAATGGAAATACTGAATTAAACCACGAAAAAATGGTAAATTACGTTTTATTTAACGACGCTCGCAACTGCAGAGGTTATATCAGCGCCGCCGGTGTGCCGGAATTTTGTCCCGCAGGAGTTATTTTACATCCCAATAAATCTACTGACATGAACATGTAGGGGAGACTGTTGTACCTTCAGCATAGTGTATCTTTGAACATTTTTTTTGTTTGTTTTTTTTTTTTTAATTTTTGCTCCTACCTAGAGGACTCAAACTGAAGTAGAGTGTACAGAAAGCCGGTAAGTAGCTCTGGTCGTAGTTTCAGTTTCATTTACTGCAAAGTGTGAGTTCCGTGGACAAAAAAAGTTTTTTTAGTACCAAAAGTAATCATTTCATTCATTGATATATGTTTTCTAACACAAAACCAGATTGTATTTGTTAATATCTTTCAAGTACGGTGTGTTCCCTATCATCTGGTGAGTAATAACCAAAGCTCGGAACTTGGGGACTTGTGTCTTTGCACGTCGCTAAGCGACGGACTTCAATGTCAACAAACTCCCGCTTCCAGCACGGAGGTACTGTCAGGTCTGCTATAAAAGTGGTTTTGGCTGAAGCAACATATTGATAGTATTGTGGTAGGTTGAATATAGCATATAATAAAAATAAACATTAGCAATATATCAAATTTACTATTCTGCTCTGTACATTATATTACAGTGTATGATTACTTACATTCGAAGATTTTCGAACTCTTAACTTCTTCGTCAGTGAGTTAAACGTGATTTGAAACGAGAAAAACTTATTTCCACGTCACATGAAATGACGGGAGCAAACTTAAAATAAATGTTTTAACTGACACTGTTTTGTTCGATTTTCAGCAGTTGCTAGCTGATCTCTTATCTGAGAAAGATAAGTATATCCTAAATTTTTCTCGAAAATAGTTTTCAATTTGTGTGTCACTAGGGCAGATCCCTCTACGACTTGATCCATGGCTATGGACAAATTTTCCACCAATTTAAGGGACTGCAATGTCTTTCAATGAATGCCGTTCCCAGCCTTTAGTTTGTGTGTGGCACAACTTACAAAATATAAACTCTCCATTCGTAGAAAATAATGTATCTCCTCCGAATTTCTCCACGAAATTCTGTACCTAAAATTTAAAAAAATGTATTTTAAAACTTCTATAATACCCATTCGAATAACACGTATTTTCTAATTCCTCTAACAGATCGTTTATTTGTAATTCTCTGATTGTCTTTGCCTTCAACATGACACAGTTTCCTCGTGCGTAGATGTAACCACTTTCTAAGTACATACGACTGTCCTTGAGAGCTTACAGCGTGAGCTTTGTATACGTTGTACCTGTAACCTTACTCACGCACACGACACACAAGTCCCCAAGATCCGAGCTTTGGTAATAACGTATTTTAATTTCCATGATTTATTCGAATCTCTAGTTTTGGGAGCCATATTTGTTAAAAGTGCACCCTCTTGTATCTTTGAACATAACACATTTTGTATCATGGAACATGTTCCAAAGTACACGATACTATCGGCTTTTGTTTTTCTTTTATTTTAAGATCACGTAACGAAGTAAGTCTGAAGTTAAAAGGCGCCTCCAGGAAATAAAATCTCAATCAGAGAAGCCTGCTCTGGTTTATGATGGCAAATGCATTTTAAATATGATTGTCAGTTTTTACATTTATATTCCCACCTACATCCCATGTGCTCCAACTTACAAGAGGGTATGTTCCAAGGTACATGAACCTGTTGTACCTTCGAACACATTACATATCCCTTCATTTTATTTTTTGCATCCTTAATAGATCTGTAAAATAGGAAAATACAAACAGGAAGTTGTAAAGTAATCTTCAATAATTATTTCAAGCATTTTTTCATTTTAAAAATTTCATTTCCCAAAATTAAAAAAAAAAATAAAATGTGAAAAGTGTTTAAAGGTACAATAGTCTCCCCTACACTTCAATGCCATCGACCTGGGCCGGGATCGAAAGGGTACAGAAGGCAAACACACTATCGACTGCGTCACCCAGGCCGACTAATTAATTAAGCCACTATTCGAAGCATCGTACCAACACGTTTAATATAATTAATTACTGTAATTTGCTCTCCAAATGCACTGTTAAAAAAATATGGGTTGTGTCATTTTTTGTACAAATGATATTTCGTTTCCCAGGTGAATATACAAGTTAAATTCTGAAAGTACGTGTGCAAACAACAAAATAATACTAGTATTTGATGGTTTTTATTTGTGTAGAAAATTATTTTCTAAATTTCATTTTCATTTATCTCAAAACTCACTTTCGTGAGTCATCTCCCTTAATGAAAACACCATAAAACTGAGTATATGATTCATATTTAACAAAGTTACTACACTTTTACAACAATAAGTAGAAAAACCGTCAAATGCAGCTCGTTACTGATACATGTTTAGCCGCACTTTCTTCCGTTCGATCCCCACCCAAGGTGGCCAGATTGTTGCTACGTCAATCGACCACCTCTAATGACGTAATAATATCATCATCATCTGCATTGCGGTATGGACTATAAGATCCGTTCCGTAATAATATATGCTTCAAATAAAAAAAAAAAACAGTATACATACCGAATCATACACACTTGAGACACATATTTGCGTTTAACAAGAGCGACAATGTTATTTTCTAGTTATTAAATATATCGTATAACAGAATACAAATTTATGAACTATTATTAAGGGAAGATTATAACAATATATTGTGTGTACCTCTTTTTAGAACTACTCAATGTTCTTCCTTTAATTAATTTGTTAAGCCTTCCTCTGCTTCTTCTACTGTCATTCTCAACGTTTCCGACTGAGAAGTAATGGCACAACTGTCACTTTGTGATTCAATGTACATTTTTGAAGGAAGTGAGTAACATGAAAATGTTTTCTGATGGTACAAAATTGTGACAATACGTTCCCTGTAGACTGAAGCGAATGGGCACATTTCATATTGACACTAACATCTGTATTGTCATTCGACTTCTTCAGATTGTAAAAAACCACACACACGCACGCACACACTCTCTCTCTCTCACTCACTCACTCATTCACTCACTCTCTCTCACTCACTCACTCATTCACTCACTCTCTCTCTCACTCACTCATTCACTCTCTCTCTCACTCATTCACTCACTCTCTCTCACTCTCTCTCTCTCACTCTCTCTCTCACTCACTCACTCTCTCTCTCACTCACTCACTCTCTCTCACTCACTCACTCATTCACTCACTCTCTCTCTCACTCTCTCACTCACTCACTCATTCACTCACTCTCTCTCACTCACTCACTCATTCACTCACTCTCTCTCTCACTCACTCACTCATTCACTCTCTCTCACTCTCTCTCACTCACTCACTCATTCACTCACTCTCTCTCACTCTCACTCACTCACTCATTCACTCACTCTCTCTCACTCTCTCACTCACTCACTCACTCATTCACTCACTCTCTCTCACTCTCTCTCTCACTCACTCATTCACTCACTCTCTCACTCTCTCTCTCACTCACTCACTCACTCATTCACTCACTCTCTCTCTCTCACTCTCTCTCTCTCTCTACTATGGTATTACTTAACAGGAAGTGAAAAAAAAAGTGGAAATGTTGCTGGTTCTTGGGAAGGGCAGTGTCCTCCCACGTTTTTGTATTTAAATAAATTACATAACCCCAAAACTGTAGCTATGTTATGCAGAAATGATGTTCACAGTACTATGTCCTATGTCGTATTTTTTACTACGCTATTTATCAACAAAAGAATTAAAATTTTGCTGATTAATTTTACAACTTCTTTACTGTGTTAACTTTTTAGGAAATTACCTGGCTGACTTGCTTCGAAGAGTTATCCTTCATTGTACGAAACCTAGTGAAGGTCCCGCGCTATCTTCTGGTTTCCTATTGTGGTGGGGTGTGTTCATGATTGTGTCGAAAAGGGTGTGTGTTTTGAAATCGAGTGTTCAGGATGTGTTGGGGTGTTTCTTTTTGTATGTTTGTAAATTTCATACTGTTCTAGAGCAGACCTGCAGAACTGTAGCTCCTGAGAGCGACTGCTTTCCTCCCCTTTCTTACCCCACCCACCTTTTCTACCAGTGCGGCCATGACCTAGGTGCCTTGCTATTATTTTATAAAGCTGTCTCGGTGAAATTAAATCTGACCGTATAAAGCTCTTACGAGAGCCAAAACCTAAAAGCTAAGTTAACATGACCGTAATCACTGCCATCGTGACCTAGACCAGGCCGTAATGCAGGTTGTGTGACGTCACTCGATGGGTCGGGCTTTTCTATTTGAGTATACGGAGCTGAGTGAAATATATTACTTTATAGCGTGTCGGCGCTCAATTTTATTTAGTGTAATGTGTGTATAAGACCCCTTCACACTTCTTATTGCATAATATGTTGCAGAAATAATTACAAAACTGTGTTATTTTAATGTGAACGGAGTTTTACATGGTAACATAACCTGGTTGCATCAACATTTTAAGTTTGGAATGGAAGCTATTTTGAGATTTAATAAAGAAGAATTATTTATATTGTGATTTTAATTTAGCACATCTATCTTCCTTACTTGTAGGTACAAAATTTACCACAGTCCCTCCTATGAAATTAGTGTATGTACAGTTGTGTGTTAATCTGGTAGGTTAGATAAATACAATTCATTACAACCCAGTATAGTAGGGAACAAATAAATAATACAATTAAAATTTTATTCAATGTAATATGTGCATAAGTTCCATTTATGTGTTGCATAATGTGGCAGGAATAATAAATAAAACTGTGTTATTTTTATGTGAAGAGAATTTACCATGTTAACATAAGCTATCTGCGTCAACATTTTAGGCTTAAGTTGAGAACGAAAACGGTTTTGAGATTTAATAAAGAATATATTTTTAGGATAAACTTCAGAACACGGTTAGGTCCTTACTTATAGGTAGAAAATTCACCACAGTCCCTCCTATAAAATGTACATACGTTATATTACTTAGTAGCGCTGAGGTATAGTTCCGGTAATTTATGAACTGAAAACAGTTGAATTTATTTTTTGTGGAGATGCATTTGATCCTATAAGCAAGGCATATTAAGATCCTGAACGAACCGAACTAATTTGTATATGCAAAATGTATGAATACGAGGGGAACTACCTCAGCGCTAGTTTAGCCCTAGTAACATATTAAACTAATCAGACTTCAGACTGGAGTACCGTCTGAAACGAATAAATACAATTGAAGTGTAGACAAATTGCATTTATAAGTTATACGTAGCGTTATGCTTAATTATAATGCATAATTGCGAATATTACTGATAGAATAAACATAACCTATGACTTCAACACATTAAAATATGCGTGCGATGCAACTGAAAATTGTTGAAACGTGCATAAATGAATGTGCAAGAATTTCGTAATGAAGCATGAGTGCTTTATTTCAACTAATTACAATTCTAGATACTGTAACAGTAATGAAAACTATAGGGTATAATTTTTCGTAATATACTATATGTATCTCGTTTTTAGTTCAAATTGTGTATATTATCAAACGTCGTATTATTTACTCGTATAATGTAGGTTATTCACAAATAAAATGGGCGCAATAATTTAAATTTAATAAGACAAATACGGTAAACTAACAATAATGGATTAGACAAGAGTAACATCGGTAACGCTGCACTTAGGCCTAATCACATGCCAGTCAATGTTTCACTTTCACGTATATAGTATTACACATATTTAGCCTACTGTTTATAAGACCAAAATTTCACTTAACCACATAAGGGCGCAATATTTAATCGAAATAAAGGCAGGTATTACACATACGAACTTTGCCTGCAACAACGTAATTTTCACACCAGAAATAATATTATACCTTAAATTGCAAGTAAATTGTGTCTCAAGTGTCTCACAATCACTGTTTAAAATTTTACTGACGCAATTACACTGCATTTCAGAGAAATATATGTTATTCTTCATGCACTGCAACTAATTCATATGGTTGAAAGACCGCCTTTCGCGATCAGCTGTTAAGCGAGTCACGTGGTCTGCCTTACGACCTGTATTAGATCACGATGGCAGTGCCGTAAGCCTACCATCACTCCTCTGTATAACCAAAAATTTGTGGGTCTAAAATACACCTAAACAAACAAAAAGACTGAGAAAACCAAACGTAACCAAAACCAAAAATCATAAACTAAAACTAATCAAAGAAAATCAAAACTAATCTAAAGACACCAAAACTAACGCAAATCATTTGACTGTGTTTACACTCCTCTTTGTATGTGAGGACTCTGCAGTGCACGCATTCAACAGCTGGTCACGAAACAACAAGCACAGCGGTGTGACAGTGAGTGCAAGTACGGTGCAAGTCGCCATCTCGAATGCAGCGTTTACCAGAGTTAAAATAGCAGATAGAATTATGTTAATGATGAAGCATGAGGAACAATTTAAAAATAAACGACTAGAAATAGTGAATGAATCCACGAGCCAAAAGAAGCATGGAGCTAATATTTAAGTGATACTGAATTATTCCAATTTACGTTTCAAATATAGCATGAAAATATAACATCCAAAAAAATTGAGTTATATTAACAGAAAAGAGTAAGTTGCTGACAATAAATGACCATTAGTACATTTCCTCGACACCGAATAAAGAATCAAAATATTACTATGGCAACACTTCCATTTCGCCTAATTAAATTACAGCTCAAACGTATTAAAAGAGCGATATTGCGTAATAAAGAATTAAACTTAGAGTCAATGCAGAATAACGGCAACAGTCTATAATATCTAGATAAAAAAAATGTTTTTGCAACGTACTTGTCTTAAATCGTACTAAAACTGCGCTTGTACCTTTTTCGTTGAGATCTGTTGATATTAAATCTCCTGATTCGCTCTTGTATTTAAAAATTCGTACATAAAATTGTTCTCTTAATAATTACAATGTTCTATTCTAAATGAATCTCATCAAGTTAAGTATCTCATAATAATAATAATAATAATAATAATAATAATAATAATAATAATAATAATAATAATAATAATAATAGCAATAGTAATAATAATAATAATAAGTTAATAATAATAATCGACCAATATTTACATTTCTCTTTCGGTGAAGTTTTATTAAGGGAACCACGTAGTGATTAGGGGTAAAAAATCCGATTTTTTATTTTGTCTTTTAAAATAAAGTACAAAACTACTCTTTAAAATAATGTAAATATTGTGGGGGGGTATTTTTGTAGATAACCCTTTTAAATGGCCTCTTTAAATTTGGCGGTGCATGTAATTCATACATACTTTTGTTATTTTAAATGCAGTTTTCCATAAGTTGACACTTTTCAAACGTAAGTGCATTTTTCTCTTAAACTACTGAATCGATTTACATGAAAATTTTACAGTGTTTTCTGCAGCCTGTGTTTTACATAGCAGACCTACGGGTTTAGGAATATCATACACATAACACGAGAAAAAAATATATGTACTGAAAAAAAAAATGGTAAAATATGTTAAACAAAGTTCAATATTTTTTTCTGTTTCACTAGGAGTGAAATATTTAACTAAATTTTGCTTTAGAATTTACAATATACATTACTCGATAACTTAAAAAAAATACAAGGCATATGAGTGAAGACAGTAGCAAGTAATGTGCACCTGAAGAATGAGGTAGTGGGAAAACAGGTTGTCAATTAGGACCTTTCTTTTACACTTGGATACGAAACAAATTAGTTGTCTTCTATACCACTGAATTCAAAATGGTTGAGTGTATAAGTCTGGAAACTTTTATTCAATTCTGAACACTAGAAGCCTAGAAATATTCAACTAAAGTTTTGTATTAGAATTTTTTAACGGCACAGACATCACTACCCACTCCCCTTAATGAACTGCCAGCATAGGAAATTCCACCCAACCCGCCCTAGATAGGTTCCTTACTTATATAGGACAATCGTCGTACTTGAAGGAAGAAGGCGACCATATTTCGTCGTTGTGACGTTATTTAAGGCGGAGTGGGAGAAAGATTGCAGTGTCGCCAACTGTGGTAACCATTCATATTATCTTACACACACCTAACCTAACCTAACCTAACCTAGCCTAACGTGCTGCACACCTATTGTAACATTTCTAACGTTTAGCGCACCTGTTGTAACATTCCTCACAGTTTCATTTCGTTTGCCGATATTGGCATCCCTGCTGGAATTCTGAGTCCATCTAGTGGAAGTGAAGTGACACTGCGACTCTGTTAATTACGTTTCCGAAGTTGTTTCTGTGTTATCTGCAAGAATTATTGTGTTATTGTAGTGATAATTGCATTTATATCTATACTAATAATAAATCTGTGGCCGAAATTTTTCTGGTAATTTTCGATTTTCCAAAAATAATTGGTCCTAACATATATAATTAACCAACCTGAAACCGAAAATCGCTTTTTTGAAATTTTTGTTTGTATGTCTGTCTGTCTGTCTGTATGTTTGTTACCTTTTCACGCGATAATGGCTGAACGGATTTCGATGAAAATTGGAATATAAATTAAGTTCGTTGTAACTTAGATTTTAGGCTATATGGCATTCAAAATACATTATTTAAAAGAGGGGTTATAAGGGGGCCTGAATTAAATAAATCGAAATATCTCGCTTATTATTGATTTTTATGAAAAATGTTACATAACAAAAGTTTCTTTAACAATAATTTGCGATAAGTTTTATTCCTTGAAAAATTTTGATAGGACTGATATTTAATGAGATAAATGAGTTTTAAAATTAAAATAACTGCCATCTAAGGCCGTGTAATGAATTAAAAAACAAATGACTTCGTCTATAAGGAGCCTTGGACAGCAACAATCGAAAGCTATGAAAGATAGCCTACAGAGAATGTTTCTGTGTTTGTATGAAGTAATATCGGAAGCTAAATTAACCTATTTGTATAATTAATTATTATTATTTCACCATTGGAAAGTGTAGTTTCTCTAGATGGACATAATGCTATAATGTTATTACAGTAACTTCTGATATAATATATAATATAATATAATATAATATAATATAATATAATATAATATAATATAATATAATATAATATAATATAATATAATATAAGTTATTTGAAGGGTTCACAACCATAGTGGGCCAAGCGCCATTTACTGAATACGCAGAAAACAAGGGTTAAAATTAAGTTATTACCATAATTCAATGGAAACCTATAACAAGTAAAATAAAATATACACATTAAATCTAAATGATGTCAATCTTCATTAAGCTATGGTTGCATGTAATAAAAATTAAGAAACATGTTAAATGAATTGTCATTGCACCAAATGAGTGTCTCTGGACCAAAATGATCGCATTTTAATTATTTGGATGCAATTTAAATTAAGTAACATATTAAACGATTTATCCTTCTATCAAACACGAATGTTCCCTGGATCAAATGTCCTATTTTAATTATATAATTACTTTATATTTATTTCTAAAGGGTGCAGCGGAGCGCACGGGTACGGCTAGTTGTACAATAAAAATTGAAATGTGTCGTGGCTGAGATAAAAGTGTTCTAAATTGATTTCCAGCGCTACAATCCCAGTGATAAACGTGTGAATATTCGTTAGTAGTCCGTTGGAAGTGGCCGTAGGGAACTAAAGCTTGGCCTCTCTTTGCATTAGATTAAGAAAAATTATTCACTATTTTGTTATCGTACGAAATTACTTGACTATCCATACTTTACGGCTGATTTACCTCGCATTAGTAAAGGCTATGGCATTATAGGATGGAATAATGTTTTTAGTACCTCTCTCATGCCAGTAACACTGGTAAATAAAAGGATAATAAAATGTGTCTTAATAAGCCCCTTGATTATCCCTCAGAACTATTGTATTCTGAATTTAAAGTACTTTATATGCATAAAATTTAAAACAATTTTGTACACAAAAATTGTAGGCCTAATATATTTAATTTATATTCACATAAATATAAAACCAAAAGATCAGACAACACAATGGTTGCCAGAACCTAAATGTACCACAACTGTAGCATATAATCACAGTAGCAACTTCGGTCCAAGGCTTTATAACATGATAATATCTAAATTCCCAAACATACGAATTGCAAATGATTGTTATTTTAAAAAAATCAATTAAAAATTATTCCTTAGGGAAAAAAATATACAGTTCCAATTGTTGTTACATCTGTGTTTTCTTTTTTTCTTTCTTCTTTTTTTATTTGTTATCCTGCTTACTAATAAAATATTTATGTTCAAATTTTGTGGAATGCCCCCATAGCATGAGTAGGCTACAGTATGTACTCTTTCTGAGGGTGCTAGAGAGATTTTTTATAAAAATATTTATCTTTGTTCTAGCATTAAATTTATTATTATTATTATTATTATTATTATTATTATTATTATTATTATTATTATTATTATGTAATTTGCTAGGAGACGTCGTTACACATAGGCCAGTTTTACACTAATCCTAAACATCTTATTAAATATAGAACAAGTTCTGAATTATAACCTAAATTAAGACACTAAGCAACGCATCTTGTATTTTTTGTTCAGGGAAAATACTGTTTTAGTAGAACTAAGGTTAGGTTTAGTGTAAAAGTGGTCTATATGCAACGACGTCTCCTAGCAAATTACCTTATTATTATTATTATTATTATTATTATTATTATTATTATTATTATTATTATTATTATTATAAATAAAAAATGGGCTTAAGGACTTTACTAATAGACGGTAGTATATTATACACACTACTTAAAGGATGTAATTGATATCTTTTTATTTGAAGTGTTCTATCAGTGAGGAAGAGTGTTGTGTCAGTGAAATGTGTAGTGTGAGTGAAGTCTATTGTGTAAGTGAAGTGTGTTGGTGTCAGTGAAGTGGCTGTGCAAAGTATTTGAACAGTAAAATGGTTAGAAGTGTCAGTGAAATCAGGTAGAATCAGTGCAATGAGTGAGTTGACATCGAAATAAGTGTAGTGCCGAAAGGTACATGTGCAGATATGAACCTGTCAGACTCGTGGGTCTTAGTTCGAGCTTAGGGTTAAGATACAAATTAGATTTACTTTAAATGTTGTTTTAAGTTATAAGAACTTAAATGGGAAACTTTGGAAAACAGACGTAGGAAAACTAGAATAACATCATTGTATAGAGCACATCTAGGTCAGAAAGCATGGGTAGACATAACGGCTCGGTTAGAAAAGCCAACGTACTATGGTAGGAACGATCATGATTTTAAAATCAAATGTAGGAAACAGAAAACGGATGTAGGTAAATTCTCATTTTTAAATAGAACTATAAATGATTGGAATGACCTACCTGCAGCGGTCTTTGAGGGCTGTCCTTCCTTAAGGAGATACAAGAATAATTTAAAAAGTTGTATATAAAGTGAAAATTAAAATTAAGGTGACATTCAACATTTAATTTTTTTTAAGGTGACATGTATTTATCTAGGCTGACGAGTTTACTTCCTTGGTTTGAATTGTAAATTATTTAAAACTAGCGTGTAAGAGGGCCTTAGACTAGAAATGTTTAGTTTAAATGTAGTTCTGTTTATAAGTATGCATAAGGATGTAATTATTTGACTTATTTGAACTGTTGTATCAGTGAAGCGAGGTGAGTCAGTGAAGTTATGGTTTTACAGTGCAGTGAACAGTTCCGATCAGTGATAATTTATAGCGTCAATGAAATGTGTTCTATAGTGTCAGTGAAATGTGTTACAGAGTGTCAGTGAAATGTGTGCTAAAGTGTCAGTGAAATGCGTCATAGTGCCACTACAGGGAATGAGATGAGAGTAAAGTGAAAGACTATTGAAACTTATGTAGGACCTATAGATAATTATGTAGGTTGTATTGTAAAATTAGGTATTTTATTTTATGTTTTTTTATTATTATTGTGTTAAATTGTATTGTGTATTATTATTGTATTGTGTGTAAAATTGTACATGTGTTGTAAAATTGTATTGTGTATTGTAAATTTTATTGTGTATTGCTTATCATTTTATTGCGTATTGTTAATATTGTATATACCACTGCCACCGGGTGCTTGCCCACTTCCAGTGTGAATAAATACATACATACATTATTATTAAAAAGTACAGTACAATGTTGAACATTTCCATCACATTCGTCCCCAAGACAAAGAAATTACTTACCATTGGTCTGGAACATCGTTAGTTCGTACACAAAGAACGTGTTGATCCACGCTATGCTTTCATTTTCCCACCCATAATGTCACAAAATCTTCATTATCTGTTCTTTATAGTTGACCCATAATGGCACCAAAACCACTAAGAAGGTTGCCACGCAAAATTTAATGTCCACTTCTACCAGCAATACTCTTCCTTCGTCGGTTCTGTACACTATACCCTCACTAACTACAGCGCTGTCATTTCATCCTAGACGCTTGCCGGCGCGTCAGGGGAATGACGCACAGAGAGGTGGGGGAAGAGTCTCAGAAGCACATATAGGACGACATTCGATCCCCTAATCTTACATTTAGATTTCTGCGAAAATAATGATACGTTTATGTATAGTGTATACATTCTCCGGTAACTAATAGAAAATATATATTTCAGAAGGCAGCTAAGGATCACTGTCTTTATTCATAATCATTGTTTATTTCTTTTGTAATTACAACTCTTAAATATTTAATGTAATGTAATATACAGGGTGTTTCAAAAATACAGGGTATGATTTCAGGTATGTATTCCTCATATGTAGACAATACAAAAAGTTCATTACAACATGTGTCCGGAAATGCTTGGTTTCCGAGTTATAGCCTTCAAAACAGTGATATTCACCGGAACGTTTTTCTTCCCGCAGGTAGTTGCCTTTACAGCAGATGTTCAAAATGTCTACCTCCTGTTTGAATACAGGCCTCACATCGATGTCTCATGGCCCTGTGAACGCGATTCCAAATTCGAAGAGTATTGCGTATTTCCTCACAACCTGCCACAATTCGATACCGAAGGGATTCCATGTCAGGCACCGGAGACGATTTTAAATCGCCTCACAAGTAGAAATCGATAGGGTTGAAATCAGGTGAGCGTGGAGGCCCAGCAATTGGGCCACCTCTACCTATCCATCGATCAGGTACCTCTCCTGGTACAAACGACGAGTCAGCGTAGCATTGTCGTCCGTCTTACTGTACATGAAATGCACCTCTGCCAGTTCCTCATTTGAGTACATGTCGCACAGTTCACCGCCAAACACAACACTCAATGTACCCTTCGCCTCGGAATTAACTCTGTTAATATCTTCTGTCACGGCACCTACCTGCGGGAAGAAGAACGTTCCGGTGAATATCACTGGTTTGAAGGCCGTAACTCGGAAACCAAGCATTTCCGGACATATGTTGTAATGAACTTTTTGTATTGTCTACATATGGGGAATACATACCTGAAATTATGCCCTCTATTTTTGAAACACCCTGTATATCCGTACATTCTTTGGTTTCTTATAAGAACAGTTTTTTATCACTCATCAATTACTATAAGTTATATTGAGTTTTATTAACATTTATTTGTAATCCCCATTTTCCGTATTCCCCCACCAAATTTTCTTATAATAATTATGTGTTGTCACAGTCTTCAGTAAACTTTTCATTCTAAGGAGAATTTATCAGCAACTACTTCTCGATTTTTTATATTGACTTCGTTGTATTCTTTACGATTTTGGATTCCTTCTCTGTATTCATAATCACAAGTGGATGAAGTCCTTATTAAAATCTACGTATCAGCCACTGAAACCTGGGTTTGACAGAATGGCAAGGACGACCATTCTATTATCTCACCACACTAATAAATAATAATAATAATAATAATAATAATAATAATAATAATAATAATAATAATAATCTATACTAATAATAAATCTGTAGCCGAAATTTTTTTGGTAATTTTCGATTTTCCAGAAATAATTGACCCTAACATATATAATTAACCACCCTGAAACCGAAAATGGCTTTTTTGAAATTTTTGTTTGTATGTCTGTCTGTCTGTCTGTCTGTCTGTCTGTCTGTCTGTCTGTCTGTCTGGATGTTTGTTACCTTTTCACGCAATAATGGCTGAACGGATTTCGATGAAAATTGGAATATAAATTAAGTTTGTTATAACTTAGATTTTAGGCTATATGGCATTCAAAATACATTATTTAAAAGGGGGGTTATAAGGGGGCTTGAATTAAATAAATCGAAATATCTCGCTTATTATTGATTTTTGTGAAAAATGTTACATAACAACAGTTTCTTTCAAAATAATTTCCGATAAGTTTTATTCTTTGAAACATTTTGATAGGACTGATATTTAATGAGATAAATGAGTTTTAAAATTAAAATAACTGCCATCTAAGGCCGTGTAATGGAATAAAAAACAAATGACTTCGTCTATAAGGGGCCTTGGACAACAACAATCAAAAGGTATGAAAGATAGCCTACAGAGAATGTTTCTATGTTTGAATGAAGTAATATCGGAAGCTAAATTAACCAATTTGTATAATTAATTATTATTTCACCATTGGAAAGTGTAGTTTCTCTAGATGGACATAATGCTATAATGTTATTACAGTAACTTCTGGGACAGGTAAGATTAAAATAGCTTCTTATGCACAGAAAACTTGATAGGCTATTGTGTATATTCGTTTCCTGTATTTCTTAAAATAATGTTTATGTACTCATTCATTCTAATCTCAGAGAATTAACGAACAACGAGAGCGTATTGATTTAGTACGCAGTAATAGTATGTTAGCTTAGCATTCCAGTACCGTATTTTATAATCCAAATTTTAACTATGTTCAATTGAATCGTGTTAAAATACATTAAATACATTTGCATTAAATGCAATGCAAAAAAGTTGGGTAATGAGCCAAGCAGATTATGTTGCGCTGTTATAAAAGTTGTTCCTCATGAGATTCAAGAGCCCCGATAACAAATTAAAAACTTACTTATCGGAGTACATCCGTTATTAACACACTTTTTATATAATATAATATAATATAATATAATATAATATAATATAATATAATATAATATAATATAATATAATATAATATAATATAATATAATTTAAGTTATTTAAGTTATTTTAAGGGTTCAGAATCGTAGTGGGCCAAGCGCTATTTACTGAATACGTAGAAAACAAGGGTTAAAATTAAGTTATTACCATAATTCAATGGAAACATATAGCAAGTAAAATAAAGTATACACATTAAATCTAAATGATGTCAATGTTCATTAAAGTATGGTTGCATGTAATAACAATCAAGAAACATGTTAAAGGAATTATCATTGCACTAAATGATCGCATTTTAATTACTTAAATACAATTTAAATTAAGTAACATATCAAACGATTTATCCTTCTATCAAACACGAATGTTCCCTGGATCAAATGTCCTATTTTAATTATTGTATGTCATTTCTTTATATTTATATCTAACGGGTGCAGCGGAGCGCACGGGTACGGCTAATAATAATAATAATAATAATAATAATAATAATAATAATTTTTATTTTTATTTTATTTATTTATTTATTTATTTATTTATTTATTTATTTATTTATTTAATGTGCTGTACAACAGCCAGTGGCCAATTACAGTTCAGCACAAATATAACAAAAACATAAAACAAAAATAATTATTACACATAAATATAATTACAATTACAATAATGACGATGAATGGATAACTAAGAATACTATGAGACAATGTTAATTGAGTATAATGCCTAAAAGAATACATAAATGATAAATCATTGCCAAGAGCAAACAAAGTCTATACATTGAAGGGATCGAATTCGCAGCCATGCATGTTGGCATTTTTAATGCATCTGGAGACTGGTGAAAGAAATTTCGAATTTCTAATACAGAAAAGTTTGTGGGCTCTCATATCTTTTGTTGGAATACGTAAGGTAATATTGTTTAAGAAAGAGTCACAGGATATATCACCTTTGAGGACTTTACAAAAGAACAGATAATCTAGCTCATGGCGTCTAGCATATAGATTTTGACAATTAAAATATTCACATTTTCTCTCATAACTGTACCCGGAATTAATGGGCAGAAATCTGAATGAACATAAGGATATAAATTTTCTTTGTATATTTTCTAATTTAGCCGAGTCCGTAATTGTAATCGAGTTCCAAGCTACAGATGCATATTCGAGTTTCGATCGCACCAATGTATAGTATAGCATTAAAAGAGAATCGGGCGTGGAAAAAGAATAAGTTATTGACCGTATTATTCCTAGCATTCTGATTGCGTGATTGTAAATGTAATCAACGTGACTATGAAAATACAATTTACTGTCAACGAATATTCCCAAATCTTTTACGCAATCCGTTCTGTTAATTAGTACATTATTTAGATAATAATTAAATTTCAGTGAAGAAGTTTTTCTAGAAAAGGTTATTACATTAGTTTTGGATACGTTAATTGTCATACCATTGTCTTCCGACCATTTAGCGACTGAATTAATGTCACATTGAAGTGATTAATAATAATAATAATAATAATAATAATAATAATAATAATAATAATAATAATAATAATAATATGAGGAATAGTAAATTGTAACCATATGATAGCAATGAAATTATGTTTCAGATGTCACGGTCGTTAGAGATGGATGGTGTGACGAAGACAAGGAAGCAGCGGACCAGATAAGAGATGCTTTAATGGAAATTCTGTCACTTGTTATGAAAGATTTAAATAATGACACGGAAAATAACTCAGGATCTCTCTTAGAGTTCCTTACACAACTCTCTTCAGTTTCTTCTTCAGAAGAAAATACAAGCAGCAATGAATTTTTCAAAGGGTTGTTCTCTGAAGATAGAAGCCAAGAGAACGAGTTAGCACAAGACAGTCCGGAAGAATCGGACTTACCGGTAGCGGCCTCACAAGGAGAAGCACTGCTTAAGGAAAAGCCCGACTTGGAAGAAGCAGAAGTGCAAGAAATTGCAGGGGATAAATAATGAAATCCTAGAACTTCGCTATAATTATAATTCAGTACCATACTGTATGGTACAAGTTAAAATGTATTCATATTAAAAGAAATGTATTCATATCATGCATAAAAATCTAAGAAAGGTAGTAGCAATCTGTGAAAGTCCCTATGTAAATACATCCAGTATGGATCAGCGAATAGGGATTATAAAGAATGGACACTTCGCGACGGTACCTTTGATGTAGCTGGACTGATTTCAATGACCTTCAAGCCAGCTAGAGCGTCAGATTCTGCCTTCTCCCTAGAGTTGGCGCTGACATCAAACCAGCTAGCAGTCGACACAGCGGAAATATAACTCATATAATTAATACATCTAGGTACATTATATACTCAAATAAAATAAATTGGATCCATAAAATAATAAATCCTTCATTAACTGTAATGTCTAGACTCTAGAGTTCCTTTATAATGAGAGTTGAGACGTTGACCCCAACAACAATTAAAATATGTAATGATTTGATAGCGCTGAAAATGGAAAAACAAAACTCTTACGAGAAGTAAAACCATATACCTATATTATATTATATACAAATATTAAACGAATTCGATCTTAATTTTATAATGTATTATATTATTTTATAATATAATTTATGATATCTGAAATATAAAATATTATTATTACAACTAGTTTGTCACTGAGAAATAAGGAAAAGCTGTTAACTTGAATTTATTTGAAGCAAAGCGTTACTGGATTATGCAATAAGGTAGGCGATGTTTGGATCCTGTGCCTTAATTCTATTCTCAATTATTAACTTAGCGTATGCTCGATTACACTAACCTCTAGCGCTTGAAAGTGGAACTAGCCGCTGGCGCACAGAGAAACAAAACACAGGCAAATTAGCTCAGTGTCCATACTTTATAATCCCTATTCGCTGTATGGATTAGATAATGTATTAAAGTGCTTAAGAATGCAATAATTCTTAATGTATTGCGGTACCATTTAATATATAGTCTGTAAGAAAAATTCAGCCCCAGAAGAACACGGTATGATACCCAACTCATAAAATGAAGAATATGAAGTTCTGACCAATATTTTACGGAGATATTATTATGTAAATGCATATAGGCCAAATGTGATCAATCAATGTAACTCCCAAACAACCTACTTAGTGATCTACATATCTCACAATCATCCTTATTACTCCTACTAATGTGCGTTGTAGGCCTACGTTATAAATTAAATGAATAACATAACAATATCAAATGATGTCCCCCGTTTCTTACTGGTAATAGCCAATGTGACATTGAATGACGTACATTGTGCATTTGAAAATAGCAATAATAATAATAATAATAATAATAATAATAATAATAATAATAATAAACTGCTTGTCTATGCGGATGACGTGAATATGTTAGGAGAAAATCCACAAACGATTAGGGAAAATACGGGAATTTTACTTGAAGCAAGTAAAGAGATAGGTTTGGAAGTAAGTCCCGAAAAGAGAAAGTATATGATTATGTCTCGTGACGAGAACATTGTACGAAATGGAAATATAAAAATTGGAAATTTATCCTTTGAAGAGGTGGAAAAATTCAAATATCTTGAAGCAAGAGTAACAAATATAAATTATACTCGGGAGGAAATTAAACACAGAATAAATATGGGAAATGCCTGCTATTATTTGGTTGAGAGACTTTTATCATCTAGTCTGCTATCAAAAATTCTGAAAGTTAGAATTTATAAAACAGTTATATTACCGGTTGTTCTGTATGGTTGTGAAACTTGCATTCTCACTTTGAGAGATGAACATAGGTTAAGGGTGTTTGAGAATAAGGTGCTTCGGAAAATATTTGGGGCTAAGAGGGATGAAGTTACAGGAGAATGGAGAAAGTTACACAACGCAGAACTGCACGCATTGTATTCTTCACCTGTTATAATTATGAATATTAAATCCAGACGTTTGAAATGGGCAGGACATGTAGCACGTATGGGCGAATCCAGAAATGCATATAGAGTGTTAGTTGGGAGGTCGGAGGGAAAAAGACCTTTGGGAAGGCCAAGACGTAGATGGGAAGATAATATTAAAATGGATTTGAGGGAGGTGAGATATGATGATAGAGACTGGATTAATCTTGCACGGGATAGGGACCAATGGCGGGCTTATGTGAGGGCGGCAATGAACCTTCGGGTTCCTTAAAAGCCAGTAAGTAAGTAATGATCAATTTTATTATTCGATGATTGAGTGACGAGATTTTCATTCTATGAAAAAAAAAATATTCCAGAATCCTCTGCTCGAGACTTTTCTTGAAGAGTTGTGTGTAAGGGTATATACTACAGAACGTTATCAATATGAAATGTAAGGTACAAAAATCCAGCTTCCAGAAATAGATTACAACCTGCATTCGAATAGCCATTTTGATATGCTGTTGGCATAAGCTCGACATACTTCTCCGCAACCCCTCCAGGCTACCTCATTACCAAAGCTCGGAACTTGGGGACTTGTGTCTTTGCATGCGGCTAAGCTACCGGACTTCAATGTCAACAAACTCCCGCTTCAAGCACGAAGGTACTGTCAGGTCTGCTATAAAAGTGGTTTCTGATTGGAACAACATATTGATAGTATTAAGGTAGGTTGAAGCACGTAATTTTATAGCATATGCATAATGAAAATAAAAATAAGAAATATATAAAATTTACTGTTCCGCTATGTACATTTTATTACAGTGTATGACTACGTACATTCGAACATTTTCGAACCCATAACTTCTTCGCCTGTTAGTTAAACATGATTTGAAACGAGAAAAACTTATTTCCACTTCACATGAAGTGACGGGAGAAAACTTACTATACTGAATGTTTTCACTGTCACTGTTTTCTGTTCGATATCCAGCAGTTGCTAGCTGATCTCGTATCTGAGAAAGATAAGTATATCCTAAATTTTTCTCGAAAATAGTTTTCAATTTGTGTGTCACTACTAGGGTAGGTCCCTCTACGACTTGTTCCATGGCTGTGGACAAATTTTCCACCGATTTAAGGGACTGCAATGTCTTTCACCGTTTCCAGTCTCTAGTTTGTGTGTGGCACAACTTACAAAACATAAACTCTCGATTCGAAGAAAGTAATGTATCTCCTCCGAATTCCTCCACGAAATTCTTTACTTAAAATTTAGAAAATTGACTGTATTTTCGAACTCCTATAATACCCATTCGAATCCCTCAAAACGGACCGTTTACCTGTAATTCTCTGAACGACATTGGCTTCGACATGAAAGGGTTTCCTCATCCGTCTTCTTATCATTCGATGTGACCACTTTCTTAGTACACACGACTGTCCCTGAACACTTGCAGCACGAGCTTTGTGTTCGTTGCACCTGTAACCTTACTCAAGCACATGACACACAAGTCCCCAAGTTCCGAGCTTTACTCATTACTTAGCAGTTTGAACCAAATACAGGGTGCGTCAGAAAGAACGGATGGATTTCACATGGCAAGAAAATTGTAAAGATTCATCAAATCAAAAATGTATTGTTATCAACATATTCACCAATACATGCAGTTTATTTATGTAAAACAACATTATCCATATGATGTCCTTGGCTTTCAATACAGGCATCGAGGCGTTTTCTGATGTTCGCCATCACTTTCACAGTCATAGCTGGTGCAATTGCCACGATTTCTTCACGAATCGCTGTCTTCAGTTCGTCCAGTATATGTGATCGATGTTTACAAACTTACGCCTTCAAATGGTCCCAAAGAAAGAAGTCGCAGGGCGCGAGATCTTACCGTAGCCTCGGACAATCTCAGTGCAATAGAATTTCGTCCAGGTGATTTCTTCTTTAATGTTGAACCTGTGATACGAAATGAAGCCTCCCACCGCAAAATTGTATTCCGAGTTGGAATCCTAGCGTGACATCCGATGTCGAAATGAGTCCTGAGTGGCGATCACAGACTCTTCATTTTTCAAAAATGTCTCTACTATGAAAGCACGTTGTACACCAGACCAACACCATATTCTCAACTGAAACTGCATTCTATGGCTGACCCAACAGTCGTGGTCCCCCTCACTATATCTCTCTCCTCGTTGCGTATCGATAGTTTGAAATCCATCCGTTCTTTCTGACGCACCCTTTATAAGTATTCTGTCTTCGACCTTCAATTATTGTATTTGTATTGACAGAGAAGATGAAGAATTCTGCACAAGTTTGAAGCGATAGCGGTACACAAAATTAATCGTGAACATTGGCCTTGTTATGTGAAAAAGAGTGGGGTCATTCCATGGTAACTCAGGTTACATGCAGTGAATTTTCTTCTCAATTTATCAGTTTTTCTACAAGTAATTAAATTCTGATAATTACAAGATATTTATAACAATTTTTATAACTAGAGCGGTGCAGACGGAGCACATGACAGACAGAATGGCATCATAGCAAGGGTTCCGACGTTACTCGGCGTGTTCCCTGTGTACAAGCGACGGTCATGTACACGATGTGTTGACGTACAGACGACACAATAGAAATGACACAGTTCCCTAACGTTTCTACAATTAATTTCCTACAGATACTTTAGTAAGATTTCAAAATTACAAAACTAATTAACCATTTCATCCTAAACAAATAATAGCCCATACTGTATACATGTATGATTTCATACAGAACGCAAACAAAATCACTGTTTATTTGTAACGGGTTCATGATATTCTATTCGCAAAAGCACTTGAAAAATTGTTTTTCCTTTTCTTTACAATGAGTGTGATTTATTAATGCACATGTGATACGTTATCAGATTTCTTCCAAATATTGTTACAATGCACAAAAAATGACATTTGTACGTTATTAACAGAAAACGATTTTCGTCTACCTGATAGCATGGCCTTATATGTAGAGAAGCTTCTTTCTACGTCTGTTGAGACAACTGGGGCATACGTAAAATCCTGTAAAACATTTTTTTCAACTTCTGTTAGTTCTTCAAAAGAATCCGTATCTCCAGAAATACTGTCACTAATCTTTCAGAGTTTATAATATCCACCATTTTTTTCAACTTATTTGTTATTTTCGCAGATATTATTTTACCAATTTTATAGTCTACTTGAGTCACTTTCTTCCAGATATTTCGCAGTAGGGAAATCTGATCAACCAGTTTTGTAGCAGACTTTTCTAAAGCTGTTATACAATCAGGAATAAACCCATAATTCGATTCAATGTATTCCAATTTGTTTTATGCTTGAATCAATAAAAAATATCACCATATTCGGAATTAAGTCTCTTAACTTTGCCGAACGAATTTGCTCCGCCTTAGGCATCGTAACACTAGAACCGAACTGTTCTTATGTTTCTTCAGTACTGACGTTTGCTTTACCACGCTGTACCTACTGCTTGCAGCTATCCTGTGTACTGCAGAGTCAAACCTCTGCAGGTACACAAGGTGAATTTACAACCCTTGCCCTGTTGCCGGTGTGTGGAACAACTGCTCCCTTTGCACTGCTCTATTTATAACATTTCAGTGACTCTTTTCCAATTTTACAAGTTTTAAATTTATGTAATTACAGCATAAATTTAATAATATAAATTAATTTTGTATGGTAACTCAGGTTACTATTTTCATGGAATGATCCAGTGAGTTACTCTGTTTCTACTGTAGTCTAATATGTGACACATCTGGATTGTCTTCGTGAACGTCAAATATCAATAAAACAAAATAGTTCACAATATATTTCCAACTTATATTTTGTGTCTTACAATTTGTATTAACATCTACATTTGTTTAGTCCAATTTTTGTTCACAATTTTATCCGTGTTCTGGAATGTTCTGCAAATAGTGCTCCAATTCTAATAAATAGAATAATAATAATTTCTCAGTAACACAATGCATGTTATCGAAGCTTGGTTAATCTGGAACAAAGTCTACTTTTCTTATCGAGACACATGCAAGAAAGCATTCAATTGTTGTTTTTGAAGTTTATTTATACACTCTTGAACATCTGTGGCCATATCGCGTGTGTAGGATATATGAATATACCAGTAGGCCGTTTTTTTTACTAATGTTGAGTTTCTGTTTCTATTGTCGTGTGTTAGAGATGGCTTGTTTTCATGTAACTGATTTCAGATTTTGATTAATGTTTATGAGATTGGTGACTGAGGCGCTGATGAATCATGGTATGTACAGTAGTGGCAAAAAAAAACCGGAGTGACTCTTGTAGCTGACTTCAGAGCCTTGTTCACTCCAGGGCACGATAGATTGGTAACAAGACTTTCGTGATTCGAATCCTGCCTGGGAAGGAAACTTTTTTTTTTCTTCCTTATTCAAATTTATTCCCAATACTTTTCGATTGCAGCTATATTTTTACTACTTAATTAATTTATGATTCCCAGAACATGAATTTTACCAGCAATCAAAAAGTATTGGGAATAAATTTGAATAAGGAAGAAAAAAAAAAGTTTCTTTCCCAGGCAGGATTCGAACCACGAAAGTCTTAGTCACCAGTCTATCGTGTTCTGGAGTGAACAAGGCTCTGAAGTCAGCTACAAGGGTTGGTCCAGTTTTTTTTTTTTTTTTTTACCATTCCTGTACATTTAGAATACGGCATTTGCCTTTGTGACTGACTGAAAAGCAATACCTCTTACTAAGGGTGGATGTCGGCTTAATGGCGATAGAACCCGTCCCGAGTAAGCTAAGAGGTAAAGGGCGTAGTGCAAGGATGAGACGATATTAGCTCCCAATCATGGTAGAAGAGCTCGACCTTGATCACGAGCGCATAGCGCATCCACAACATAGCATCGTAACGTAGATATCAGGGATGTACATACACATGCAGCGAATGAAGGCAGCAAATTATTACAATAACTTGCGTTACTAAATTTCTGGATATGTAATAGGGCTAATTATTCAGTTATTTAATATACATGTACATATATAAACAAATCGCAAAGGGAAGGGTTTTTGAGGAACAAAAAGAGAAATAGGAAAAGTCAATTGTATGTAAACCATTTTCTTGTTAAAAGCAATTATTTATTATGTAAATACTTCACTTCATTAGTTAGGAGAAACTAATAGGGTCTACCTGCTCCACGTGTGTGATCTCTAAGTACTTTTGAGTATTTGTTAAAAAAATAATAATGACAATATTGATTGAAATAGAATGTATTGATTGTGTGATTGTAGTCCTTACTTTCGAGTCGTGATTATGTAATGAGTTTTCTTAGAGTGATTTGTGAGATGCACGTAACACGAAAAAATAAATTGATTAAATTAAGATATTGAGAGCCATCGTAATTTTTGGGGTCAATAATTTAAGGGGATATGTGTGATTTTTAAAACTTCCACAATTTTCGGCCAAATTTGTGAAATTTAAACTATATAAAGAAAATCTATAATAATATCATCTGTACAAAATTTGGTGCAATTAGGTCTATTAGTTTTGAAATTATATTTTTAAGTATATTTTATATTGATGTTACTAAAAACGCTCCTTGCATCAAAGTTTTCAAAATGTTTAGTTCATATTTGCTCAAAATCTTGAAAATAGTTATTGAAATAAAAGTGAATTAGCTTTTTGAGCTTAGTAATAGTATAAGTTAAAGTGCAATCAAAGATAAAATATTATTTCTAAATTAAAGAGACACGTAGTCTAATAAAAGTAAATATCCAGAAACAAACAACAAATAAAACATCAACAATACATTTAAAATAAAGTAATAAAAGGAATCTAGACACAATCTACTGACTCAAATGTAAATTAACTTATCTTCGATGTCAATTCCGAAATCAATTTATTTCTCTCTTATCCTGAATAATGCCTATACAGGGTGTTTAAAAAATACGGGGCATAATTTCAGGTATGTATTTCCCACATGTAGACAATCAAAATAGTTCATTACAACACGTGTCCGGAAATGCTTTATTTCCGAGTTATGGATTTCACAACATTGAAATTCACCGGAACGTTTTTCTTTCCGCAGGTCGTTGTCGTCAAAGGAGATATTAAGAGGGCACTCTGACAGTTCATTCCGAGGCGAAGGTTACATTCAGTGTTGTGTAGGCGTACTTGGATCGAAGGTTTCCTGATCGATGGATGGGTAGAGGTGGCCCAATTGCTTGGCCTCCACGCTCACCTGATCTGAACCCTCTCGATTTCTACTTGTGGGGCCATTTAAAATCATTGGTTTATTCGTCTCCGGTGCCTGATTTGGAATCCCTTCGGAATCGAATTGTGGCATGTTCTGAGGACATACGCAATACTCCTAGAGTTTGGGATCGTGTTCGCAGGTCAATGAGACATCGATGTGAGGTCTGTATTCAAGCAGGAGGTGGACATTTTGAACATCTTCTGTAATGACAACGACCTGCGGAAAGAAAACGTTCCGATGAATTTCAATGTTGTGAAGGCCATAACTCGGAAATGAAGCATTTCCGGACACATGTTGTAATGAACTATTTTGATTGTCTACATGTGGGAAATACATACCTGAAATTATGCCCCGTATTTTTTAAACATCCTGCATATATTTTTTTCATGTTGCGTCTCATAATGCCGTTCTATGGTGCTTTTTTGCAAATGATATATTTTTTACACAACAAACACTGGACTTCATCACCATGTTCGAAGCATAAATATTGTATCTTCCACTCTTCCTTGAAAGCTCTAAGCGCTTCCGTTCCGTCATGATGCGTTGTGTTCTAAGATCTGTACATCCTTTAGCAATGTTTACAGGTAAAAGAGCTCCGCGCGCTTAGCGGGAAAAAAAGAGCTCTAGCTCGAAATTACTAGTCACCATCGCAAGACTGGCGTAGTGGATCTGGTCATGCTTAGGGCAGCGTGCATGGACTTGTTCGTACGGCGGATACGACCACTCTCGGCCCGTCAACACATTTTGTTAGATGGAGGTTTTAGTGGGACCGGTCTGCATACTTTTTGCCTCAGTCAGATTGGCAAGCCACGGAATTTGAACCCGGAACCTTCCGAATCGAATCTGAAACGTTACCGTCTGAGCCAACTCGTTCAATTATTATTGTTGTGGAACTGTATGAGAATGATGAGGTAGGTGGTGACTGCGCCCGCCACGGAATGCAGCAGCGTCATGTCTAACCGGAAGAACCCGCACGCGGTGAAGTCCACTTGGTGTGTGCAGTGCAGCAACTGCTGTGAGAACAACTGCAGCTGCACCAGGCTGGTGGATCGGCCTGCAACAATTATGATTCATACTTACAACTTACTTGCAAGTGGATTTTAAGCAACCCGCAGGTTCATTGCCGCCTTCACATTAGCCCGCCATCGGTCCCTATCCATTCTGCTGTAACTTCATCTCTTTTAGCCCCAAATATTTTCCTAAGAACCTTATTCTCAAAGACTCTTAATCTATGTTCCTCTCTCAAAGTGAGAGTCCAAGTTTGACAACCATACAGAACAACCGGCAATACTGGGTGTTCAGTTCAAAATGTGTCTTGGCTCGCTGTATGCCGTCATGTGGCTAGCTGATGAGCCTAGAGAATTCAATCTTCCTACACTTCCGCAGCTCAGGTGTATAATCTAAGAGGCAGAGAAGTTGGCTAGCAAGTACGGCGTTCATTCTGAAGAGTACGTGCCGATACGTACGGTAACGCCAGTAGTGGCAGGAATGTGAACTGTTTGGAAATACGTACTGTCGGGATATGGGGAGAGGGTTAAGACGATTACTTACGTATTTGTTGACATTAACTTCGACGGTCAACATGGACACGGAGCATTTGATTTGTGTTGTGTAATGTTATCGTACGCAACCGATGATAACAAATACCCTGCGTACGACTTGCCGGCGCAAAACACAGTTCGAAAGAGGTTATGGTAGCACACAGACCGTAAAGACCGCCATCTGTTGCTACGACGTTCGAGTTATGCCGTACACGTTCTCAAGTTCAGATTGAAGAACGCCTTAAATAATAGGCAACTTCTCTAACATTTAAGCTGAAACTCGCTTCAAATCGGTGACCCAACAACAGTGACGTCATGACACACTTTGAAATGAACATCCAGTATAACTGTTTTATAAATTCTAATCGTACTAGGAGTGCGAAACGTGGGGACAATAGAGAAGAAAGAACTGTTTATAATCCCAGAAAGTGGTATATTAGTGGGTTCAAATAATAGCTGGTGTAAGTTAGGCCTATGTAATGGATAATTCAAATTGAACTGCGACATTTTTTCAGGGTTATTGAATAATAGTTTTGTTCAAATAGGGTTATAAATAAAGTGTAACAAATGTGCTAGGCTGCGAGTGCGAATGTGTAGTATAAGAAGTGTTTAGTCAGTGTATTTAATAATAGGGTGAATTTTTAGGGAAATAGTCAACGAGGGTTAGGGTTCTATATTAAATACGTAAGGTTAAATGTATTATGTTATTTACAAGACGGCAGTATTTAGCTAGTTATGAGAAAAGGGGAATGGAGTTGAATGTAGGAATAGGACAAGAAATGAATATTAAGTGAAAGTGAAAGTGAAAGGAACATGAATTGGCTTTAAGGGTCACATCACGGCTTTGTTAAAATTGTAAATAGTGTAAGTAAGGAAATGCTGGCCCGAATACAGAAATGTGAAGGGCCAGCAGGACCGAGTAAATTGAGAAATATACCATATACCATATACCATAAAAAAATTCTAACTTTAAGATTTTTTGACAGCAGACTAGATGACAAAAGCTTCTCAACCGAATAATTACACGCATTTCCCATATTTATTCTGCGTTTAATTTCCTCCCGAGTGTCACTTTATTAGTTACTGTTGCTCCAAGATATTTGATTTTTTCCACTACTTCGAAGAATAAATTTCCAATTTTTATATTTCCATTTCGTATAATATTCTGGTCACGAGACAATCATATACTGGGTGTTCATTTCGAAGTGTGTCATGACGTCACTGTTGTGAGTCAGCGATTTGAAGCAAGTTTTAGCTTTTATGTCAGAGAAGTTGCCTATTAATCAAGGCGTTCAATCTGAACTTGAGAACGTGTACGGTATAACTTGAACGTCGTAGCAACAGATGGCGGTCTGTACGGTCTGTGTGCTACCATAACTTCTTTCGAACTGTGGGGTTTGCGCGAGCAAATCTTACGCTGAGTATTTCTTATCATCGGTTGCGTACGACAACATTCCACAATACAAATCAAATGCTCCGTGTCCATGTTGACCGTCGAAGTTAATGTCAACAAATACGTAAGTAATCGTCTTAACCCTCTTCCCATATCCCGACAGTAAGAAAAAAACTCACCTCAGTACGTATTTCCAAACAGTTCACATTCCTGCCACTACAGTCGTTACCGTACGTATCGGTAAGTACTCTTCAGCATAAACGCCGTACTTGCTAGGCAACTTCTCTGGCACATAGGTAATACTCCTCTGCAGAAGTGTAGGAAGATTGAATTCTCTAGGCTCATCGACTAGCCACATGACGGCATACAGCGAGTCATGACACACTTTGAACTGAACACTCAGCACTTGGTCTTTTCGGGATTTACTTCCAAACCTATCGCTTTACTTGCTTCAAGTAAAATTTCCCTGTTTTCCCTAATTGAACATATTCACGTCATCCGCATAGACAAGAAGCTTATGTAACCCGTTCAATTCCAAACACTCTCTGTTGTCCTGAACGTTCCTAATGGCATATTCTAGAGCAAAGTTAAAAAGTAAAGATGATAGTGCATCTCCTTGCTTTAGCCAACAGTGAATTGAAAAAGCATCACACAGAAGCTGGCCTATACGGACTGCACTGTAAGTTTCATTGAGATATATTTTAATTAATCGAAC